>NC_140996.1:52664416-52956152 GCF_052327205.1 Somniosus microcephalus | reverse complement strand
CCGAGACCCGCCCCGCACTCCCGAGAGCCCAGCTCTTCGAGCCCCACCCCAGCCGAGCGGGGAAGAGAGAGAGACGCCGCATCTCAGCTGCTCCTGCTGCGCGCGCACCCTGTGTATGTCCCGTCACCCTCGTGGCCGACGCCATTGCCCCGGGTAACGTGATGGGGGGGAAGGGGTACTTGGGGGGGAGGAGCTTAGCAGAAGCCGTGGGACAATTACCTAGCTCGGGCGTGGCTGGGCAGGAGAGGCCCAGGCTTTGAGGCCTAGGTTCTGAGGCCTTACAAAAACGGGGAAAGGTAGGAAAAAGAATCATCAGGTTAGAGAAAATATTTACAAATGAATGAAGTTTTTTTAAAAACAATTTAATGAAAGCAATTTTTTTTTGCTGGAAATGTAGGTTTGAAAATAAACACGCAGAAAGCGGGAAAAAGAATGGAATCAAGATGGCTGACACTCACCTCGGTTCAAAACGATTAGGCCCGCCCACACACGCACCGATTGGTCGACCGTCATGTCACCGAAGCGTATGATTGGTCAATCGTCCTGTCGCTCGACTCTAGGAGGGCCCGCCCGCACGTGCGACGAACCCGCCCCCACCACACAGCGATTGGTCGACCGTCGGGTCGCTCAACCGTATGATTGGTCGACCTTAATGTCACTCTATGCTAATGAGCGGATAATGAGCGGAATTTTGAGCGTTTTTTGGATACCGCGGGCGCAATTTTTGTCTCGCCGAAACGTAAATATGCTTATGACCGTTCTGGAATCATAAGCTTTCTTTTGACGTAACGCACGTGTAGGTACACTCTATAACTTGAGAGTGTATAGCCGGACAGACAGACAGACAGAGAGACAGATGGAATGACAGACAGAAGAACCGCTTTATATATCTAATAAAAATATATCTATCTATCTATCTATCTATATATCTATCTATCTATATATATATAAATCGGTACATCGGTCTGTCTGTCTGTCATTCTGTCATTCTGTCATTCTGTCTGTCATCGCCTGTGCGTCTGTCGGACTATGCGCTCGAAAGTTACAGGGTGTACCTACGCGCGCGTTACCTCCAAAGAAAGCTTATGCTTCCGAGACGGTTTTAAGCGTATTTACGTTTCAGCCGGGCTAAAATCGCGCCCGCGGTATCCCAAAAACCTTCAACGTTCCGCTCATTAGCATCTCATTATCCGCTCATTAGCGACAGAGTGACCTCGAGCTTGACTAATCGTACGCCGGGTTGCTGGCGTGTGCCGCCGGGCCAATCGGTGTGTGTGTGGCCGGGCCTTATCGTTCTGAACCGAGGTGAGCCGCCGCCATCTTGATTCCAAACTTTTCCTTTCTATTTCCCGCTTTCTGCGTCTTAAAAAAAACGTTGCTTTTAAAACACATATTGTTTTAAAAAAAAATGATTTAGAAAGTAATTAACTTATCTAATCTCATTAATTTTCCTACCTTTCCCCGTTTTTCCAGGTAGGCCTATAAGCCTCGGCGTCTCCTCCGCATCCACGCCCGAGCTAGGCACCTCCCGGCCCCACTCGAAGGCTGAAGGGCCGAGCCTCAGCCCAGCGCCGCTAGGGTGCGCGCGCAGAAGGAGCTGAGACGTGGCGTCTCTCTCTGGCTCAGCCGGGGGGCGGGGCTTGCTGAGCGTCAAGCGTTACCCTGGCAACCGGGCCGGCCGGCCGTCTCGCACAGCCGCAATCGGCGATCTTCACCTCGGGGGGGGGGCCGCGACCCTCGGGGGGGGGCGCGACCCTCGGGGGGGGCCGCGACCCTCGGGGGGGGCCGCGACCCTCGGGGGGGCCGCGCGCGCAGCAGGAGCAGCTGAGACGCGGCGTCTCTCTCTCTGGCTCGGTCGGGGGGCGGGGCTTGGACAGCGTCACGGTTACCCTGGCAACCGGGCCCTCCGGCCGTCTCGCACAGCCGCAATGTTGAAGCCAGCTCGGGAGGCCGGTGCTCGGAAGATCGCGCCTCCGGAGTTCGGTGCTTGGTTGGTGGGGGGGGCGAGCCTCGGGGGTGGGTGGGTGGTGGGCGAGCCTCGGGGGTGGGGGTGGGTGGTGGGCGAGCCTCGGGGGTGGGGGTGGAGGTGCGAGTCTCGGGGGGGCCAACCTCTGGAGTTCCGGGGGTGGGGATCAGGGGGCTCGGGAGTTTGGGGGGACGGGGATCGGGGGCTCGTGGACTCTCCCCCTTCCCTCCCCCCTCCTCTCTCCTCCTCCCTCCTCCCCCCTCCTCCCCTCCTTCCCCCCGCCCCTTCTTCCCCCCTCCTCTCTCCTCCTCCCCCCTCCCCTCCCCCTCCTTCCCTCTCCCCCCTCCCTCCCCCCCGCCCTCCCCCCCTCCCCTTCCCCGCCCTCCCCTCCCCCCCTCCCCTCCCCCCTCCCCTTCCCCTCCCCTCCCCTCCCCCCCCTCCCCTCCCCTCCCTCTCTTCCCCCCAGTCGCTCTCTCTCTTCCCTCCAGTCGCTCTCTCTCTTCCCCCCAGTCGCTCTCTCTCTTCCCCCCAGTCGCTCTCTCTCTTCCCCCCAGTCGCTCTCTCTCTTCCCCCCAGTCGCTCTCTCTCTCTCTTCCAACAACAACATGCCCTCGAAAAAGCCTCGGCACCGCCGGGCACTTCAGCTAGTATATATATAGATTGATAGATGCAGTTTCTTCAGAGTTGGTCCCCGTTATTATGAAAAATAGTCATAGAAAGTAAAGATTTAAATATTTCTATAATTCAAAAACTACATAATGGGCAGGATTTTAACTCAGGTGCGGGATGGTGGCGTGTTATCCGCATTTCGTGTTATCCACCTGAATGTAAATGGCTGTGGGAGATTGATGCAATGTTAACTTAATTGTCCAATTGATTTCCAACGTGTGGGAACCCTTGGCAAATGGGTTTTTCATGACTGAAAGCCACCTCCGATTATGTCATCTTTGCTGTTGCATTTAAGGTCAACAGCAAGTCTTGCTTCTTCTGCAGGCTTCCAAGCTTTCTCCATTTGGTGTAAGAGGGACCTGCTGGAAAGATGACAAGCAGGAGTCCCAGATCAGCCCCTCGTTTCGACGAGGCGGCCCTGCAGGCATTGGTGGATGGGGCTTGGGCCAACAGGGAGGTGCTCTTCCCTTCCTCAGGGAGGAAGAAGCCTCCCAAGCAGACTAAGGCAGTGTGGATGCATGTGGCTGAGGAGGTCAACTCCTTGGGAGTCACACGATGAACCTGGATTCAGAGCCAGAAAAGATTTCATGACCTTCAGTGCACTGGAAAAGTGAGTATGAATTTCCCATCCTCAATCTGACCCCCATTGCCTTTCCTCACCAGCACTCAGCTTTAGCAATCTCTTCCTCAACATCCCACTTGACACTGACATCCATGCACCCTTACCCATTCCCTCTCTCTCTATGCTCACACTCACATAACTATTCGAATATGCAGCCCTCACTCTCCCTATCACTATGATGCTATGAAAACAACTGACAACACACAGGGAGGGCCCTTGGTCTTGCCACCTCACTCCATATTTGTCTCCTTCTAAGTATCTATGCTATGGAATCTCTACACTCACTCTTTCATTCTCACTCAACCTCCACTTGTCTCCCTCATTGCAGGAAAAGCAAGCTCACAACAAAAGAGAACAAGCCAGGACAGGAAGAGGGACAGCTTCAATAGTCCACCTGACCCCCTAGGAGGAGGCGGTACTCAAAATAGTGGGACTGGAGGATGATGCGCATGTGGGAGACAGACAGACGGGTGCAACAGAGCAAGCTGGTGACAGAAAAGTTTTGCATCTCTCTCCTTGACATTGCATGAGTCGCTGATAATGATTGTGAATCTCTAACAGATGGACTTATGAGCATCTGCAAAAAGCAATGTGCATGTAGTCTTGGCATCACATCTCTGAATCTTTCCTTTACTCCCCCACAGGACCTTCACAAGCATCCGTCCCCCTAGCCAGGAAGAAGAGGCTGTACAGCCGAACTCCTCAGAGGAAGCTGCAACATCTGAGAGCGCAGCGTCACCAGAAATCTGCGCACCCAGCACCAGCGCAGACACTCACACCTCGGTGGGACCTTCGGGATGTAGAGTAGTGTTGTCACCTGGTGTATCACAGCTCCCTAGTGAGCATCAGCAGATTGTGGAGACAGGGACAGCAGTGGAGAGTCCTAGTCGGAGGGCTCAGCTCAGCAGCATGTCGACCCTTTGCCTCTAGGTCCATCCATGAGATCAGCGGTGATGGAACTCCCGGCACAGATGCAGGAGTCTCTAGCAAGTTTTGTCTCCAGGGTCGCTGCGAGTGTGGAGCGAATGGAGGAGTCCATAGCGAACATGACCAGAGCCTTTGTGGAGTCATTGGCACACGAACGCATCACCACGGAAAGGATGGCAACATCCGTGGAAAGGATGGCTACCATAGAGGAGAGGATGGCTACGGCCATGGAGGAGCTTAGTCACCAGGGTATGGAAAACATGGTTGATGTAATAAAACTCACTACGCACTTGATTTGAGCATAAAGCAAGGCTTTAATCAACTTGTTTTAGAACATGGAGGTCTAGTTGTACTTCACTAGTTCCTTGTGTTACAAAATGTCCCTGGAAAGTATTTATACTCCTTGGACGGCGCCACCAGCTGGCCGTCCAGTGTTATTTCATGAGTAGTTTCTTGATGATGATGAGATTTGTAACATTCTTCCTGCCTAAAAGATTTGGAAGTCCGACGACTTCCTCTTAACAGATTAGGCGGACCACGAATAACTGCAGTCTTTTAGACTTTTGTTTATGGCTAGAAGGCGCGTCTCCCTGGACTGTGTCTTGGTCCCTGGGCTGCTTGATCCGTACCAATGGATCGACAGGGCCCGTGTTGCTCTGATCGACTCGAGGGAGGCTGGGCAGATCGTGACTCTGGGTGCGGGTCCCCTCAGGCACAGAACTGGCTTCATCCTGTTTGATAGCCGGGGATTGAACAGCATCCTGGCCTCGGGTGGCCATCCACGGGGAGCGCTCGGCTCCCCAAGTGGATCCAGTGGGGCAGCTGGCAGATCTCTCGATGTCCCAGGTAGGACGTCATCTTTGGGGGATCACAGAGTGTCGGCATCATCCCCGTGGGTCCCCTCTATCAGTTGGGTCCGTGGAAATGGCCGGACAGGGAGCCAGGTCCCAGAGCAAAGCGGTGGACTCCCAGCCATCAGGGTACCACACGTGCGCATACGTGGGATTGACATCCGTGAGTTCTAGCTCGTCGACGAGACGATCGTTTTTAGACGAACGGACGAATCTTTGGAGCAGCACGGGGCCGGGACCTGCCAACCTTGATGGTAGAGACGTCCCATGGGTGGAGCGACACTGGAAGCTGAAGAATCGCTCGTGAGGTGTGACATTGGTAGACGTAGAAAGGAGAGACCTGAAGGAATGCAACATGTCACATGACAGGGAGCATAGTTTCCCACTGCTGGACTGGTGGGTTGCGTGACCTCAGCACAAGATGAACAGCGTTCCAAATGATAGCGTTGTATCTCTCAACCTGTCAGTTACCGATGGCATGGTACGGTGCCGTTTTACTTGTAGCGATTCCCCGTTTGGAGAGATAACTTTTGAGTTTGCTTGACATGAAGGAGGGACCCCGATCAGAGTGGATGAAATTGACCGTACCGCAAAGGGAAAAGACTTGATCAAGGCATTTGATCACTGTGGAAGTAAGCATATTGGGGCAGGCAAAGGGAAACGTGAATATTCGTCCACCATAGTGAGTAAGTAGGTGTTTCGCGTTGAGGAAGGCAATGGCCCTTTAAATTCAATGCTGAGTCACTGCATAGGCTGCATAGCGTGTATGAGCGAGCCATCCGATGGATGGAAGAATGGCGGTTTTAATTCCGCACAAATTCTACAGGAGGAGCACGTTTTTTCACATCTTCCGTAGAAAATGGGAGATTTTTAGATCGCACAAAGTGCAACATACGCCAGGATGGCAGAAGTCAGTATGAAGATCCGCCAGAGTCGAAGTTGACATTGAAGAGCAGAATGCCCGCATGAGGTTATCCGGGGCCACATTCTCTTTGCCGGGTCGATAATGTATGGTGTATCCAAAGGCGGCCAATTCCATCCTCCAGAGTTGTATTTTGTTACTTTTGATCTTAGTGCGTTTCCAGTTATCCAGCATAAAGGCCACGGAGCGCTGATCGGTTATAAGTGTGAAATGGCGACGAGCGAGAAAATGATTTCATTTTCATACGGCTTCGATGATGGCCGTAGCGTCCTTCTCGACAGGAGGATAATGGAGCTCGCAACCCTGCAAAGTTCTGGACAGAAATGCAACGGGTCGACCACCTTGAATCAAGGTAGCAGAGATCGCCACATCCGATGCATTGCACGCGACCACGAAAGGAAGATTTTCATCAATGGAATGAAGCGTGGCTTTTTCCAATTGTTGCTTGAGGAGGTTGAAAGCTGAAATAGCCATTGCCTCCTATGGAAATGACTTTGCGTGAAGCAGGGGCTGGATCTTGTTGGAGAAGTGGCCATTTCGCATAATAGGCGAACATGCCGAGTGCCCGACGAAGAGAGCCAAGATTCGTAGGGGGAGGGAGCTCCTGAAGCGGATGAAGTCGCTCTGGATCCGGTTTGATGACACTGTTGCCCACCCAGTAGCCAAGGATGTTGACTGATTTCACAGATTTGGACTCATTTAATGTTAAGTTGCGACGACGGAGAACGTCAAAAAATTTCTGGAGTTTGGCGTCATGTTCCTTCTGGTCATGAGCAGCAATGGTGATATTATCCAGATATGGAAAAGTGTCCGTTAAGTTCTCCTGTTTGACTAGGCTATCCATTGCCCATTGAAAGACGGCCACCCC
Source organism: Somniosus microcephalus (assembly GCF_052327205.1). NCBI lineage: Eukaryota > Metazoa > Chordata > Chondrichthyes > Squaliformes > Somniosidae > Somniosus > Somniosus microcephalus. The sequence continues at coordinate 52,949,327 of NC_140996.1, read as the reverse complement.
ATTGGTGACCCCAAATGGAATGCGACAAAACTGGTAAAGCCGACCATTGGCCTCAAAGGCCATATACTTTTTGTCAGTGTCCTTTAACGGTACTTGATGATATGCGCTCTTTAAATCAAAGGTTGAAAATACCTTGTAGTTAGCAAGGTTATTGACCATGTCATCGATGCGTGGTAGTGGGTAGGCATCCAGGTCAGTATACTGGTTAATAGTTTGCGAGTAATCGATGCAAAGACTTTTCTTGTGTTGCTTCAGAGGATTTTGAACAACGACGACTTGAGCCCGCCAGGAAGATGAACATGGCTCAATGATACCGTCAGCTATAAGGTGAGAGATTTCTGCCTCGATAAAGGGTCGATCATCTTGGCTTAAACGTCGTGATTTAGTGACTATGGGCTTACATTAGGGGGAAAGATTAGCAAATAAGGAGGGCTTGTCAAGCAAAGCCGCCGAAAGCGCACAAAACGGTACTTTGGAAATAGTAAGCTCTGGTTTTGGCCCTCCAAACTCGAAAGTGAGTCTTTTGTGTTGTTTCTGGAAATCCTGTCCCAGGAGCACATCATTGGATAGGTTCTTGAGCACCCCGAGCCTGGTGGAGAAATAAGTGCGGCCATTGAGAATAAGCTCAACAAGATAAAAGCCGGAAGAATTGGTGGTCAGTGTTGCCCGAGCCATTGCAATTTCCCTGTCCGAGGGGCAAATACGCTGTTTTAACTTACTGACAGCCCGCTCACTAATGAAGCTGTCAGAGCTGCATGAGTTGATTAATGCACTCAAAATGTGTCCATTTACCGAAACCTTCGTGGCTGCATGGGACAGACTTTGGGGAAAGCAGCTGTGATGGGAGGAGGCGCAGTTTTACCCTTGACAGCTGTACCCTTAGTAGTGGTTCTTGGGGGAGGAGCAGTTTTATAGATTGCAGCTTTAATCTTAGTGGTGGCTCTTAGGGGAGGAGCAGTTTTATAGAGAGTAGCTGCAAATCTAACAGGAGCTCTCGACCGGTATACCATCGAAAATTGGCCTTTCTTATTAAGAGCGGCTCTTGACTGGTATACCTTAGAAAAGTGACCTTTCTTGCTGCAATGATTGCAGGTTGTGTTACGAGCAGGAGAAAATTTCTTATAATGGAACGCACCTCCACAGAAGAAACACTTCCTTCCAGATTGCCAAAATGCCGCTAGGGCGGGGTCATCATTAATGAAGGCTTCTAGGGTAGGGTTGTCATCTGCTAAATTAGAGTCATCATCAGTGAGGACTTCCGCCTGAGATCTATCGAAGGAGTCATTAAAAGTGATAGCAGCAGCCCATGCACGAGGTAAAAGATAGGTATCTGCATTCCTCTTTGCTAAGTCCAGGGAACACGCCTGGTCATAGGCAGCCTGTAACTTGTGGGTTTTATTCTCCCACAGACGCTGGTGTATGAAGGGAGACATAATTCCATTAATAAAGGAATCGCGAATTAGCTCCTTCTGGTACTGCTCAGCTGTGACAGCTTTAAGGTTACAATCCTTGCTGAGCCTGCAAAGCTTTTGAAGGACTTCATCAAGTGATTCCCCGGGTTGTTGTCGAGTTGTGGCCAATAGATGCCGAGGAAATATATTGTTTGTGGCCTTAACATATAGGTGCTGTAATATTAGGATAGCGGAGCCATAGTCTACACAGTCTTCAATATAGTCAATCACATGAGGAGATACATAATTGGCAAGTATCTCTAATTTATCAGGAACATTCTCACCACACATCCTGAGGAAGTTGCTGAAGGTACGATACCAATGTTTCCATACCTTAGCAGTTGTAGGTGAATTTGGGTCCAGGTCAAGACGGGTGGGTCTGAGTAGTTTGTCCATGATGGATTGATTTCTATGCTGGAGTTTCCTTCTGCAGTTGAAGTCGTAGCTGACTGTTCCCAAAATCACTCAGAGTGTGGAGTCGATATCAAGTTGATTATATTGACGTAATAAAACTCACAACGCACTTGGTTTGAGTATAAAGCAAGGCTTTAATCAACTTGTTTCAGAACATGGAGGTCTAGTTGTACTTCACTAGTTCCTTGTCTTACAAAATGTCCCTGAAAAGCTGGGCCCACGCCCGAGTATTTATACTCCTTGGACGGCGCCACCAGCTGGCCCTCCAGCATTATTTCATGAGTAGTTTCTTGATGATGATGAGATTTATAACAATGGTCATTGTTCAGAATAGAATGACATCTCTTGAGGAGCGATGGGCATCTATTGAACAGTGAAACCAGACCTTCATGGAAGTCCTTCTGAGTAGCACTGCCATTGCAGATACAGGTCCCCATGGCCCCCCTGATGTGCAGCAAGGTGCTCTCCAGCCACTGGCAGGCACTGAGGGGGACCTGATCCATGAAAGGGAGGTTAGTGGCTTACCTCAAGGAAGTGGGGGCTCCTCTCCAAGCGCTCACACTTCCATGCCACTGCAGAGCCCTCGGTCAGAGCCCCACCGGAGTCCACACCCAAGTGAGATAGACATCTCAACCACTGCACAGCTGCAGGAGCAGCAGACTCTTGATGAGCCCTCACAGGCTCGCAACCCCAGAGGAAGCCCGCCAAAGGTGTTGAGACAGGAGCAGCAGGAAAGTGAGCAAGGGCCTCCACATCTGCTGAAGCCACACGGGAGGCACCACGTAGGAGCACGTGTAAGAGGAAAATTCTGCACAAATAGTCACAAGGGTAGCCATTTGGGTGCAGTTTTGTGTTTACTGTAAAAATGCCATCACTTCGTTATTGTACGTAAAATGACGGCAGATGTTGCAGTTGTATCGTCTGTCATTTCGCTATTGGGACTTCCACATTGAGGGCTTAGGCATACTTGCAACTGTCGGTATGTTGGTCAGAGTGCTAGGAATCCTCTGGTTCTTGGCCATTATCAATGCTCAGGTAAGAAGCTGCGAGGCAAGAATGTTTGTTTGACTAGGCTAAGCAAATCTGGCCAGGATGAGTGCATTCCTTGCATCTCGGGCAGCAACTTTCTCGCGTAATGCTGCGGCTGGTTGATGCGCCTCTGCAGGATGTTCATTTTCGCCCTCCTCCGCCTCTTCCTCCTCTTCCTCCTCCTCCTCATCTGAGGAGGATATGTGAGGAGCCACTTGGTCCTCAGGAATCTGCAAGCCACGACGCTGTGCCATGTTGTGAAGGGCACAGCAAACCACGACGATTCTGGAGACCATGGCTGCTGAGTACTGCAGGGCTCCACCTGATCTATCCAGGCATCTGAAGTGCATCTTCAGCAAACCGATGGTTCGCTTGATTATGGCTTTGGTGGACATGTGGCTGGAGTTGTAGCTCTCCTCAGCTTCATTGGATGGTCCCCTCAACGGCATAATTAGCCACGTCCTCAGGGGATAGCCCTTGCCTCCAAGTAGCCATCTGTTAAGTTGGTCTGGTGGACTGAATAGCGGAGGCACACTAGACTGACGCAGTATGAAGGAGTCATGGCAACTGCCAGGGTACTTGGCACAAACATGCAAAATTTCCTTCTTGTGGTCACACACCAGCTGAACGTTAAGGGAGTGGAAGCCCTTGCGGTTTACAAAAATACCTGGATTATGATGGGGTGCCTTAAGGGCCACATGTGTGCAGTCAACGATGCCCTGCACCCTTGGAAAGCCTGCCAGATGAGCTAATCCAACCGCTCGCACTGTGACACTTGCTCGATCCTTGGTGAAATGGATTTGATTGAGCACGAGGGCAAAGAGGGCATCGGTTACCTGCATGATGCAAGTGTTTGCGACCGCCTGGGAGATGACGCTGATGTCTGCTGCTGATCCCTGGAATGAGCCTGAGGCAAAAACGTTGAGTGTGGTGGTGACTTTGACGGCCACTGGTAATGCCTGGTCTTCTGGGCAGCAGATCTTGCTGTAGCATTGCGCAGATGTCACTCACTACCTCTCGCGAAAGTCGGAGCCGCCTTTGGCACTGCTGCTCAGACATGTTGAGATAGCTGACCCTGTGTCTGTAGACCCTGTTCGGGGTTATCTCCTGTGCCGACGGGCTTCCAGGCGCTGGCCCCTTCTGGCCTGTGCAGCCTCAGGCGGGTGAGCAGCAGCCTGGCGCTCCTGTTTGTGCTGCTGTTGCTGGTACTGCTGTTGTTCCAGGTTCTGCTGGTGCCACGGCCGGTGCTCGAGCTCCTCTAATGTCCAGAAGGGAAGGAAATAGATGGATCGCATGCTTTTGGTATATGCCTCAGTTGAGGAAGCGCTGAGGGATGGTGGCGAGAGGGGTTTCCCAGGAGGTCACACTGGAGATGGGTGTCAGGCTCCAACCTTCCACAGGTGTGGTTAAGCCTTCTAAAAGCTGCCCCAGACCTGAGACCACTAAGTCCTGCCACCTGCAAATGATGGCTGATCAAATCTTCTCTTTAATGGTTGACCTGCAGTTGATAGTCAGCAATCCAATAGTGCTCCCATCAGGTTTCACCGTCGTGTTTTCCACCAGGCGTGTTTCACGTGGGAAAAGGGTTAAAATCACAAGGGCCTTTTAAAATAGGATTGTAGAGGCCATTTAGTGGTTGTTAAGGGCCTTAACGACCAGTCACGCCTGTTGGATGTGGGACGGAGTCGGGACCATCAGATACGCCTGAGTTAAAATTGCTTGGAGTCGGGAACCAGGCGGGGGTGGGGGGGTCCCGCATGCCAGTTTTTGCAATTTTAACTCCCCCCCGACATGCCTCCAATCCCGCCTCCACGGCTCAATGAAAATCATGCCCAATGTCTTTCAACATGCAAATCCCCAGACTAAAAGAAATACTAACCATAAGTATTAATTTACTGAGCTCAGTACTAAGCTGGAAATGAAAGGTAAAAATAATTTGATACACTTTGGCCTAGAAATTCAGCTGTTTGCGCCAGCCGTTAGCGCCAGATTTCCGGCGCTATCCACTTAGCGCCCGGGCACCGCCGGATCTGCGCCTACGCCGAAATTCAGCTGGGCTTTAGCGCCGGCGCAAAGTGTTAGCGCCCGCTCAGCTGCGCGTGCATCTTATGACGTCATTCCGTCGTGCAACGCCGTTTGTGCGCCCCAAACCGGAAATTCAGTGGCGCCCGGCCGATGTGGGCGTGGCGCTGCTAAGAACTGTGAAATGGAACTCAACAGAGGCCCTGTGGGATTCGGGGAGCGCTAATTAAAGGGCACATCCACGCACCCATAAAAGCCAGCCATTTCGCTGCAATGACTTGACTGGTTTGGATTTCTGCACAGAGAGCAAGGCACAGAGATTACTGATTTCGGACACCATAGGAGAGGTATTTTTGGCTTCTAGCCAGTGCTTTGACATTTGCATCCTTGTGATTTTGCTGTTTGGAACTTTGTAATGGGGGCTGCATGGGGGGCCAACCCTCAGTTGCTACATTTTGTGCGAAGGGCTCGCAGATGCTTTGAGAGAGGCCCAGGCATGCCTAGACGCAGAGGGGCCATTAGGCGTCGCCAACGTAGGCCTTACCCAGTCAGGCAATACCGGGAGCAGGTCTCATATCTCACCATGACTGCGGCGCATTGTGTTAAGAGGCTGCGCTTCAGAAGGGAGGTGGTTGGAGAGATCTGCCAGCTGCTTCATGCAGATTTGCAGCCACAGCTCATGTCCAGGGCGTCTCTCTCGGTGGAAGTGAAGGTCACGGTGGCTCTCAGCTTTTATGCAAGCGGCTCCTTCCAAGCCGCTGCTGGGGACATTGCGAACATCTCCCAGTTCGCCACGCATCGCTGCATCCGACAGGTCACCGAAACACTTTTCGCGAGGAGGCACCAATTCATCTCCTTCCCCATGACCCAACACAAGCAGGAGCAGCGTGCAGTCGGATTTGCCAGGATCGCGGGCTTCCCCATGGTGCAGGGCGCCATTGACTGCACGCATGTGGCTATGCGGGCACCTATCCACAATGCCGAGCAATACCGCAACCGGAAGGGCTACCATTCCCTAAATGTGCAGCTGGTGTGTGACCACAGGCAGCGCATCCTAGCTGTCAATGCCCGCTTCCCAGGAAGCAGCCACGATGCCTTTATCCTGCGTCAGACTACTGTGGCTGACATGTTCCAGGCACAGTCTCCACCAAGGGGATGGCTTATCGGGGACAAGGACTACCCTTTGTGCAGATGGCTCATGACCCCGCTCTGCGCGCCCAGGACCCCAGCGGAGCTGGCATACAACGAAAGCCATCAAGCCACAAGGAACCTAATAGAGCAAACGATAGGCGTCCTCAAGCAACGGTTCCGTTGCCTGGATCGTTCGGGCGGGTCTCTTCAGTATTCGCCGGATAGAGTCTCCCAGTTCGTCGTGGTGTGCTGCATGCTCCACAACCTGGCTATCCGCAGGACTCAGGCACTGCCACCTGACATTGCCCCACCACCTCAGGAGGACGAGCAGGAGGACCCTGAGGAGGAGGAGCACCAGGCCAGGAGGGAGCGACAAGGTCCAAGGGCCGTCCGCCGGGGGCTTATTGCTCGACACTTCTAGGCCCCCTGTCAGGGAATGGCCTGGGCCACTGAACGCAGCTGAAGGCAGCCGCTCCGCAAGCCCTCAGCCGGTTAACCCAACAACCACTTGAAACATGACACCTGCACATGGTGAATAAATAAACATCTTTATTTCAAAAACTCAGGGCCCTTCCCACATGGAAGAGCAAAACAGAGAAGACCCCCAAAAAACAGTCACAAACTTCTGTCACTCCCAAAACCTGGGGAGGACTAACAAAACATCACCATCCAAATGGCCTTCCTCACTGGCCTAACAAAAACAAGCCCCCCCCACAACACAAACACCCCCATAAAACCAAACAACATAATGCCCCCCAGAACAGAAGCCCCCGCATCACCCAAACCCTCGCTCAACACACTCTATTCGGTGTGGCGAGAGGGCGAGTCTGTCGACAGCCGTCTTTTGCCCTGGCCCGTCCTGCTGCTGCGCCTCAAGCTGGGCCGTGAGGCTGTGGCGAGGCTGGGGGAAGGATCTTCAGGGCGACAAGGCGTCTCGCCAGATGCCCTTGGGGGTCGGCCTACACGAGGGCGGGCCCGGGAGGGGCCGGCTGGTGGCTGCTGCAGCTGTGGGTGGCCCTCTTCACTGCCTGCAGCAGCTCCTTGCACCCTGGCTGGGGGAGTGGCAGGCTCGCCTGCACCAATGGGGACAAGGTGGGTGATGCCAGGCGCGCGCTGGTCGCCAGACACACGTGCACTCGGGCGGCCTGGCCGGGGAGCAAGCACGCCAAACTGTTGGTCGCCAGACCGGTGTGCGGCAGCAGGGCGGCGGCTGGCCTGGCGACGCCTCCGCGCCAGTGCGAGGGTGGCAGAAGTCAGTGCCCCAACTGCGCCGGCATGTGCCCGCATCTGCAGTGCCATTGTCTGCCCAGCACCTCTCAGCTGGCGACTGGCTTGCTGCGCTGCCTCGAGTTGTTGCACCCCCCTCTCATGCGCTGCCACAAGGAGCTCCACCCCCCTGGCGTGCGCTGCTGCGAATTGCTCCAGGCCCCTGGCCTGGGATTGGCCGAAAGCCACCACACTTTGTGCGAGGCTTTCGATGGCGTGAGGCATCTGTGCCACCACCTCCATGAATTTGACGTGCTGCCGCTCCGACGCCGCCGACATCTCGTCCAGGAGGCGCACCTCCTGGGCGACGTCCGAGTCCGGACTGGAGGGCGCCTCCACCCTCTGGCCAGAAGGCTGGCGTGCCGCCGGAGCCTTGCCGCATGCGGCCACGCCACTGGGACCAGGTTCTGCCCTCCCCTCCACCGCCTCCCCCCTCTGGGCAGAAGGCTGGCGTGCCGCCGGAGCCTTGCCGCGTGCGTCCATGCCACTGGGACCAGGTTCGGGGCTCCCCTCCCCCGCCTCCCCCTGGCTCTCCAGCACGCCAGACGTCTCCCCTTCATTGCCATCTCCTGGAGCGGAGGAGGGTTCCCCCGAGGTGGCGCCTTCCTGCTGCTCCTCGACGTCCTCCTCCTCCGAGGGCCTGGCTGTCTGGGCTTCAGGGAGCACCTCCTCCTCACCAGCTGAAAGCAGGAAGGCACAAGTGTAGCTTTAGAGTGAGGACAGGCCGACAGCGAGGGAGGCCGCACTGGTGCATTATGCGCATTTTTCGGCCAGTGGGGAAGGATGTAGATCTGATGCGCGAGGGCAAGGAGAGAGGTGCACCCGGTCCTGTCCTTACCAGTGGGTTCCAGTATAGGGTCGGCGTCGCCGAGCGCCACAGGCCCAATCACCGGGTGATGCAGGAGTCGGGCCACCCTCTCTTCCAGAACCGTTAGCTCCTGGTAATCGTGAGGGCCTCCACCAGTGACACGCAGGCTCCTGGCGTTCCTCGCCAGCTTGGCCTGCAAGAGAAAGGAGGGCGTCTAAGTACAGTGTGGTGCCCCGTTGTTGTGTGTGAGTCCTCCCATGGTGGAATAGCTTGCACAGTGTGGTGCCCTGTTGCTGTGTGTGAGGCCTCCCATGGTGGAATAGCTTGCACAGTGTGGTGCCCTGTTGCTGTGTGTGAGGCCTCCCATGGTGGAATAGCTTGCACAGTGTGGTGCCCTGTTGCTGTGTGTGAGGCCTCCCATGGTGGAATAGCTTGCACAGTGTGGTGCCCTGTTGCTGTGTGTGAGGCCTCCCATGGTGGAATAGCTTGCACAGTGTGGTGCCCTGTTGCTGTGTGTGAGGCCTCCCATGGTGGAATAGCTTGCACAGTGTGGTGCCCTGTTGCTGTGTGTGAGGCCTCCCATGGTGGAATAGCTTGCACAGTGTGGTGCCCTGTTGCTGTGTGTGAGGCCTCCCATGGTGGAATAGCTTGCACAGTGTGGTGCCTTGTTGCTGTGTGTGAGGCCTCCCATGGTGGAATAGCTTGCACAGTGTGGTGCCCTGTTGCTGTGTGTGAGGCCTCCCATGGTGGAATAGCTTGCACAGTGTGATAAGTGCAGAAAGAGCTATTGATTAACATGCAAGTGCCATTGCAGCGGCAGGAGGGCTGGGCATTAGACCTTTGATGTCCCTTTGGCCCTAATGGGAGGTGCACATGCAAGGATGAGGGGGACACTGGAAAGGGTACTCACCTTGACCAGCCGACATAGGTCATTGTATTTCTTGCGGCACTGGTCCGCACTCCTGGGAACATCGGAGTTGGAGGAGACCCTCCGGGCAATTTTGGTCCACGCCTCCCTGAACTGGCTCCTGGGAGCCTTCCTGCCACTAGCCGGGCACACGACCCGTCTTCTCTTGCGTACCCCATGAAGGAGCACACCCAGCGCATGCTCAGAGAACCGCTGGGCTCTTTCACGGGCCCTCTCCATGACCTCCAGGCATTGATTTGGTACACAACCAGTCCTGAGGCCTAGTTGCAGGGCTACAGCATGCAGGGCGTGGCTGCAGTCAAAGTTGACCCTTCCCCCTTTAAGAGCTGGCCGGCGTCAGGGTGTCTGCTGACACTCACCACATGATCGCACCTGCGCTGCGCCCGGAATCGGCGTTATCAGGCTGCATCGCCGGATTAGCGCCTGAACACAGGGTTCCAACGCCTTTTGCAGCGCTCGGCCAAAAAGTTGGCCAAATCTACTGAATTTCGGCGAGCTCGCCTGCACTTTCCGGCGGCCGCTAAATTTGCCGAGCGCCCGACTTTAGCGCCGCAATAGCGTCCGAACTGAATTTCTAGGCCTTTGAATTTTAAAATATACCTACACATTGGCCTAGAAATTGAGTTTGCGCTGCGCCAGGGCTTTAGCGCCGGAAGTTAGCGCCGGCGCTAAAGCCCTTTGCGCACGCCAAAAATTCAGTAGCGCCGCGCCCAAACGGCTGCCGGCACTACTGAAGGGTTTTAGCGCCTGAAAACTGGCGCAACGCGCCGCATTGCGGCGCTATTCCGGCGCTGCGGCGCCCGCTGCGGTGCGGCAGGCTCGGGAAGTGCAGGCCTCCTCCTTCCGTTAAGGAGGAGCTGCCTGCACCCGGCCGCGGCGCGCGTAAATCTCATCAAAAATGAGCCCGGCACCTCGGACAAGTGCCGGGCTTGCATCTGTTCCGGGGGGGGGGCGGGAGAAGTCCGGGGAGGGAGCTGCGGGCAGGCGGCCGGCGGGAAAGCGGCCGGCCGCCGCGCCTCCTTAAAGCGCCGGCGCAGACTCCGGCAACACTCGTTTGCCGGAGTCTTAGTTGCGGCTGCCACTGGCGAGGCGGCCGCAACTGAATTTCGGCTTGGGGCCGGGTTACCACGGCAACCGGGACGCTGCGCACACCGATGACGTCATCGGTGCCGGCGCAGCGCTACCGGTCTACCGCCGCGGAAGGGCGCCAGGCAATTTAGGAACCGGCGCCAATTGCAGCGCTAGGCCCTCTAGCGCCGCAAAATCGGTGCTAAGGGCACTGAATTTCTAGGCCATTGTTTCTCTATTATAATCAATATGAGGCTAAGTCAGGTCTAAATTCATTAAGTAACCCATGGGATATAGGCAATATCCAGGGATCTATTTAGAAAAATAGCCTCTTTGACCTTTATCTAAACTCACGATGAATTTTATAATATATTTCTAATTTACATAAGCATGCTGTGACAGAAATAGATGGCCCCCCCCCACCCCATGCAATGTCCAACCCCTTGTGGCCCTCCCGTATTCTCTCCCTTTACTACTGTGATTGGGTCAGCTTGGCTCCGCAGGGGAGCTGCGATCGGAAAGCTGCCTACTAGTGCCCATTTAACACTGGCAGCTCACCGATTATATTTAAATGAGGTCTAACCATGAAAATGGTTCAGGCCTCCGACCATTCCCATCAGGTGGACAGCTCACTCGCTCCACCCACCTCCCGCCTGATGGATGCGGACACATGAAAATCTACCTCCCTGAGTGTTTGTTTGGAGAGAAGACATCAGGCTAACTGGCACAGTACCTCTTTGAAGAGGACAAATTATTTTGACATGCTTATGTTTCATTATAAGGTTATTAAGATATGATGGTGGCGATTTTCCGCGGATACTTTAGGCGCTAAAAAGCCTCCAAGCTGGCCAAGATGGGGTCTTGAGCTGCACCGCCGATTTAGCTCGCCTTAAACACAAGACCCCATCTTAGTAAAAGAGTTGAAGTGTGCACGAGGAACGGCCGCCCGGAGGATTGTTAAAAGACTGATTAACAATTAAATTGCCTGCTAGCACTCATTACAGAGGCTGCATGGTATTTAGGTGCCTAGCGCTTCAATTAACGACCTGCCCTAACAGTGACCAGCTCTATTGGGGACTTGGCCTGGAGGGTGTTGCACAGGGCAGTCCCGTGCAATAGGTATTTAAGTAGGTTCACGGACTCCCAGACCGCATGTTTGTTCTGCGGTCTGGAGGAGTCCGTGTTTCATATTTATATCGAGTGTGAGAGGTTGCAGCCCCTCTTTCATTATTTGAAGGGGCTGCTCCTCAAGTTTTGGTTGCACTTCAGTCCCACGCTCTTGATCTACGGCCACCCGGTGCGGAGGGGAGCGGGCAGGTCGGAGGACCTCCTCGTGGGTCTGCTCCTGGGCCTGGCGAAGAAGGCCATTAATTGGTCCAGGCAGCGGGCGGTCGAGGGGGTCGTCCGGCCGGATTGCCTCCCTCTCTTCCGTGGCCATGTTCGCGCCCGGGTGGCCCTAGAGCTGGAGCACGCGGTGTCCGCCGGCGCGCTAGATCACTTTCGTGACCGGTGGGCGCCGCGGGGACTGGAGTGCATGATTGGGCTGGAGAACCAAATTTTAATTTGATTATTAAGGTTTATTTGAAGTTTTATTGGTTTATTACAGTTTTATTGGTTTATTTACAGTTTTAATGGTTTATTTACAGTTTTTATCTGTCTAAATTTATGGTTTTACCAAAAGAGGAACAGTGACCAGCTGCACAGCAGTAAGCAAGTTGTTGTTGAGGATTTCGAGCGCTACTTAAAGACATGCTCAGCTTTCACTGTTCACTTACTGCTGGAGATTTGAAGAGGACTTTTGAGACACATCGGGAGACTGCTGGGACACTTTGTCAAGACTTCACTGACACTGTATCAGCATTTATTCTGGAAATTCTCTGAGGACTTCACCTGAATAGAGTGAGTGCTGTGCTATTCTACCTTATTGGGCACCTTATAGGAGTCACCAGGAGAAAGGGAGTGCTTGGTCATAGGCTTCTTGCTAGATGTCTCCCTTGGAGTGGAGGAGGAATGGGAGGAGGTGTAAGGGGTGGTGTTTGGGGTCAGCTTCACCTCTGACTTATGAGCAGTTCGAATCGCTCCCACTCCCTTGGTTCTAGACTTTGGACTTATTTGGGGGTTGTGATAAAAGTGCAGCAGACAAACTGATTTTGGTGCAAGAACTTTGATTTTTATTTGAGAAAGAAAATACAACACAATAATAACACTAATAAAATGGGGAAACACTTCGACATACATGAGGGAAACATTACAGTCGACAAATAGCTCACCCCTCCCAATCCCACCTTACTAGCTAAGTTAGGCTCTGAAAGGACCAGGGATAATGCTCACCAAAATGACTCCTTGACAGTTGAGCTGGTTCGCAATTTCGGGGTTCGCTGGATGTGTTGGTTGGTGCCTGCCGTACCCCGGTTGGTTGTTTCGTAAGGCCCTTGTTGCCGTGAGGTGTCTGATGGTCACTGAAACTCTGCTTTCTTCTTGTGTGTTACTTCTTCTTCGAGAAAGAGAGAACTGCTTCGAGATGCTTGCATTTACTGAACTCTAACTTGGAACTCTCTGTACTTCTTGAACTCCCACCTTGCTGAACTGTTTTCTACTGTTTGAATGTCTTCAAACTTGATGAACTCCTGAGAACTGCCCAGAACTGTAGAGCTTGTAGAGAACTTGTTGCAACTGTGTAACTGCTGAACTGACCTGCTGAACCAGTCTTTCGAACTTTTTGACTTCTCTGTCTTTAGAAAACAGGCTTTCAATTATACTAATTGGGGCCTCCTATCTTAAATTGTTTTAATGGTTTTGATATGGCTTCCTGAGTTGTTGGAGTTGTTGAAAATGTGAGAAGTAGTTTTGGAATGGTTTTACTGAGCTGTTGAGCGCTTATCTAATTGTAGTGAATTGTCCTCAAGCTTTGAATTTCCTGTGGGGCCTGAGATTCTTTTGTAGGTTGGCTAAATGATTTGGTTTATGCATGATTTTGATGGGTTCTGTGAGGCTGTTCTTCCGTGGGTCTATTGTCAGCATGTAAATCTCTTGATAGGGGCTGAGTGACGTTTACAGTTCCCCCAGACAGTTTGATTATCTCGAATACTCAAACTGTCTACTGCATAAGTAGATCCCATTCTTTGTTGCAGCCTTTTCCCCAAACATGCCTGAACATGTCCTTTAAAATGCCAAGTCTGATTTCTGATCTTGAATCTCCTTGTTGGGCCCAACATGCCCTTTTATCACTCCTGAAGTTTTTAGCAAGGGTCCAAAATCACTTTAATATGGTTTTTCTTTCGTAATGGGGGATCTGTAAATTTTGAGTCCTACAGAGGACATGGAGCCAGGCAGAGCAGCCCGAGATGCTGCAGGAGAGAGGGACAGGAGGGCGAGGTGGGCTCTTTCCCCCACTGTGGGTACAGGACATCCCTCTTCCTCTGGACCTCATCCACCAGGACCTCCAGTGCCGTGGTTGAGAACCTGTGTTCCCTCTCACTCAGTCCCTGAGCCATCCTGCAATGTGCCACTGTGTCAGCCAGCACACTCCACACCTTCAGTGGAAGTGGGTGCATGGGGGCTACATGTACTGCTCCACGAAAATTGCTTCTAATCAGCGCTTGAGTGCAGGTGTCTGTTTTAGTGCCTCCAGGCAAGTTTAAATCATGGTAATGATCAATTAGCGCCAAAATTGCAGGGTAAAACCAAACTTTCAAACAGGCATATCTGATTAGCACAGAACCCGCTCAGTGCCTATTTTCACCCTTTCACCAAAATAACGCCCGATGTGTCTCAGAACCATTTCTGTAAGAATTTAAAGGGTCTTTCATCTCTGACCAGTTTGTTTGATTAACCCCTTATGGGCTGTTTCTTTACTTCTAGCACCGTATTGCAGTGTTCAACATCTCATCTATATTGCTTGCTTTTGTAAGTAAATCTATTTCTTTTTAAAACTTTTTTAATAGTTAAGCCTGTCACAAAATGTATCTGGTATAACTGATATTATCCATCTTTGAGGTGATGTGAGATTAAATGGAATATTACTTACCATCCAGTATAATCTTTGCATTGAAAAGGAGATCTTTTTGCCTCACAGCTCACTATATCCCATATAGTAAATGCATAAGGTTAAGTTAAGATCATAAGGAACATAGGTTTGCTTATGGAAGCTGTCTTTCACAGTGAAAGTAAGTAAACAGTATTGGGAGAAGCCCAAACCCTAACAAATGCAATATAAAATGAGATGGTGTACTATTACATTAATTGGACAACATACCTACCAGGTTGACTTGTTCAATAACTTCCAAAATCGGATTTCCACATCCTATTGATTGTGATTCTCTTGTCTCACTGCTGTTTAGATTCCACCCAATCCCTTGCATTTTGATGCAGAGTCAGGACACTGTATTTGTCATCCTTCTTAATTGTCAATTTGTTTACTAATCAGAATCTCAATCTTGTGCTTTTTGGGACTGAGACATCATGTAGATAGGGATTATTTGTGCTGTATGATTAGGAGTTTCTGTCAGTATACTGAAAGTATGTGATTTTACGTGAGATTTCTGCACAACTAAATAGGATTATATCATTCAATTTATTGCAGAATACTTTTTGAGTTTTCTTGTCCATTCACAATTTAGGCTTCAGCTGCCTTTATATTGGACTTTGTTTAATTAAGATTCCAGGAGACTGGTGTCTGTGAGTTAGCTCCTGGTGTTTACACTGCTCAATCTAGGCTCCCTTGTCACGGCAGCATACTCATCACCACAAATTTTTGTGGGTCTGAGTCTGCCACAAGGATAAGGCGGTCGGATCTAGTAGTTTACATGCCCAGAGCTGGTTCTTATATGACGGTCTCCTAGAATCAGACTTAAAACAAGGCCGGTATAAAATCATATATTTGCTGCCTCAGGTGCATTGAAGAATTAACATATTTGTGAAGATATTTTTATATTTGCCTGTAATTAACATTTGCATGTGCAAATACATTTCATTATAAATTGTCAGAGAGGTGCAACATACATAGCAGCAGCCTACTGAATTGCCTCAAAATGCAATGACTGACCAACTACCTGACCCACACATGACAACATTGGCCCGGATTTTCCGGGGCCTATGGCCACGTAAGCACAGCGTACCCACATATCCACATGCGTAAGTGGCATAAGGCCTTCTTTTACCAACGTACATTTTTAAATAAATAATAGAATTACATTTTTTTAATGATTTAACCATACAAAAACCTTTAAAATTAGATTAGGTTATTTTTGGCCTATTTTCAATAAAATTACTTTTGATAAATATTTAATTAGATTGTATTTTAATTAATTTTGACCATGTGATGATTTATTTTTATTTCAGTGTTGTGAAAGTGTATTTTTTAGGGGGTTTCTATTAAGCTTATGGGGATTCCGTATGTAAACGGAATCCAAATAAGCATAATGGGAATCCCCCTTTGTGATTGTTTGGGCTGGCTCACGTGATCCCAGGGACACTTGCGAACCGCCTGCACCCCTGGGATACGTGGGCCTTTAAGCAGACACCTTGTGGGTTACTTGCAGTTTGGAGGCTTCCCCTGCGGGAAGCCTCCGACCGCAATTTCAAGCCAATATTATTTGGCTTTTGGGAGGCAAGTCACAAGCTGATTTATCTGTTACTATGAAAAGGTTGTAGAATATCAGTATGTTCAACTATTGTGCTATATTTTTATTATTGGTAAGGAGCCTTCTTTACATTAGGATATTCCATTTGATTGCCACAAAAGTTTTGACAAGCATCAACAGACAATAACAAGATTTGACTCCAATGCAATATAGATTACTGCAGTGAAATATTCCACCTAAACAGTTTTCAAATAAAATTATTGTCAAACAGTTTTGTATCAATTTTGACTACTTATTCAACAGGAATTTTGAGTGCTTGGTTATTGCTGGTGCAACAAGCAAATGATAATAGGTGTATGATCATTTTGCTTAATAAGTGACAGTAGATTTACTTTGAATTGAAATGAGCAAATATACTTTGCTGCAAATGTTATAAAGCAGTGTTGAGTGGAGAGGTGCAGCACAGAGCAAAGAGACCATTGTAAAAATAAAGGCAACTGTTTCAGTTCATGTAACAGCTTGGGTATATTGGCTAGACTCATTAAGCTGAAGGAGGAGGAAGAGCAGCAGAGAAAGGATAGGACTACTACACCAGGCATTACGACTGTGGGGATGGCAGAGCTAAATCCAACTCACTGAGCAGCAATCGGTATGGAGGCTACCTCTCACCCAGCAGTCCATTGATGAATTGTGCTGTTTTCTACAACTGCCAAGCAAAATCAGCACTGTGCTGACAGTCACAGTAACAATGATGAAACTTTTTGCCAATAGCTTTCTTGAGACAATCATAGGAGATGTGCCAAAGATTATCCAGTTTGAGATTCACTACTGCATAACCAAGGTCACAGGTGCCCTGTTTCAATGTACTTCTAGCTTAACAAAATTCAGCACTGCTATGCAGATATGGCAATCCCAACATATAGGGTGCCAAAGAATGTCGCCAGGACTTGTGCAACATCCAAAAGCATGCCAAGCAAAGAGGCAAGTGTCTGTGCACCCATTCTCGCACCAGAACTAGCCTTAGTTTCATAGCTGGCCCTGTGAGGTCTGAGTCATAAAGAATTCAACTCTGCTCAATGATAGCCAAACCTCATCCAGCTCTGACATCTGCCTCTTTCACACCAGTATGACATGGTTGGCCCTGTGCTTCTTCCTCCAAACCTGTCAAACCCTCCAGATTGTCTTTCAGCTGGACCCTATTTTAGATGGCAAAGAATTCTGTGGTGAAACTTGTTGCTCCTGTAGCATACCTGTAATCAGAAGTGCACTATGGCCTAGAAATTGGGTATAGCCCCGCTTGAGGCGTTAGAACTGGCACTGTGCAAAGTTTATAGCCAGACGCAAATTATCGCCGCCTGGCGCGATATTGGGTTGCATCGCCCCCAAAGGTGATTGAGGCGCGAATTCAGGCATTGCACGGGACTCCTAAGGCGCAAAACTTCCGGCGCAACCCAATATCGGTGCGGACGGGCGCAGCGCAGGTGCTCTCAATTACCGATAACCACGAGACTACCAGGGGCCGGCCGGCTCTTAAAGGGGTGGGTCAGTCAGCCTCAGCTTCCACACTCAGCGCCTTGTAGGCCTCAGAATCGGCGCAGGCCCTTCTCTGGCGCTAAAAACTTGGACCAAATGGAGAAGGTGAGACAGAGAGCAGAGCGCTTCACCAATGAGGCTCTGGAGCAATTGGTGGCCGCAGTGGAGCGCCGTCGAGATGTTCTGTACCCAGACAATGGCAGGAGGCCGAATCATAAGGACTACTGACGAGCTTGGAGGGATGTATGTCAGAGGGTCAACTCCAGCAACATGGTGACCAGGAGCCCTGTCCAATGCAGAAAGAAATTCAGCGACCTCACTCGGGTCGTCAGGGTGAGTGTTGTTTCGGCAAACTTCCGCATCCCTTCATTTGCACCTGTTTTTATGGCTACAGGGTAGGCTGTGCCCCATTGCCCATCTGCCAACAAGCACTGATGGCTTTTTCTGGGCACACACATCCACATTTGACTCAGGGCATCATGTAAGGGCTCTTGCACCATGGGGGCATGAGATGCTCACTCAGGGCATCATGTAAGGGCTCTTGCACCATGGGGGGCATGAGATGATCAGTCAGGGCATCATGTAACATAACTTCCCCTCCTTTCCCCTGCAGTCCAAGCTGGCGAAGATTCGCAAAGACCAGCTTCGAACTGGTGGAGGGCCTCCACAAGTGGTCACTCTCATGGATCTCAAGGAGAGAGTGCACCAGATTCTTGGAGGACGCGTGAGTGGTCCTGTTACCACTGCAGCTGCCGACCCCATTGTCGACAGCGATGGTATGGTTCTCACCTTTTACAACTGTCTCCTTCCACTTGTTCCCCCCGCCTGCATGCTTTCTCACTGTGGACCCATGTCATAGCCTTGCCGCAATCTGGCATCCCTTGCTGCCAAGCTGTCATTTTGCTAAAGCCACTCTTCCACCTCCCTGATTTCAGATGCTGCATCACCAGCTCGGGAGCCGGGCCCTGAAGCTGCCAGTGCCAGTGCCTCCGGAGGCGAGGATCAGGAGGAAGCCGGACCATCCGTTCCAGCCTCAAGGGAGCCTACACATCTGCAGACTGGGGATAGTAGTTCACTGGAGTGGAGGGGAGGGGGGGGTGCTCTGATGAGGAGCCAGTTGCCGGAACAAGCGGCCTGCAGCAACGCGAGGGGGGTAGGCAAGTTCGGGGACCGGCTCCCCGGAGGGCAAGGCAGGGCACGATGACTGCTGCACAGAGTGCAGAGGAGGTGCGTAGCCTTGCTGAAATGAGCACCCAGGCCTGGCTCAGGCACACTGAGCTTATGGCTGCAGTGGGGAGGATGCCTCAGTCGATCAACACACTGGCAAAGAGTGTGCTGGACTTTGGGGCAGCAATGGAGAGAACTGTCCAGGGCTTCAGGGCAGCAATGGAGAGAACTGTCCAGGGCTTCGAGGCCGCTATGGAAAGGACTGTTCAGAGCTTCAGACAACCCCTGGAAAGGTCTGTCCAGGGCTTGCCTGAGGCAGTGGAATGGACTGCTCCGGCCTTGCCCAAAGCAATGGAAAGAACTGTCCAGGGCTTCTCTGAAGCACTGGCACCTGCCACACAGGTCCTCACTGCTGCCACGCAGTCACTTGCTGGCCTTGTCCACACCCAGATTGAGGCAACACGAACTCTCACTGCTGCCACCCTATCTGCATCAGCCAGGATCACCCCAGGCCCTTCCAGTACCACACGAGGCCAGGAATCAGTGGAGCAGTCGATTGTGGCGGATGAGCCGAACCGGTCCCCTCAGAGCCAGTGTGTCGTCCGACCATGGTGCAGGTGTCCTCTCTCGGCAGGTGAGCATTGCTCATGCCACCGCTGGAACGTCTGCAGTGCAGCTGCCACCACCTGCAGTGCACACTGCTTCCAGCCATGCCCAGTTGAAGCAGCCAGCTTCTGCGCCCTCCAAGCCCAGAGGTCGTCCAGGCCGTCCCTCAGGGGCTTCTGCACTTCCAGACACTCAGCAGGCGTCCCCCAGCCTTGACGCCGCCACTGGGGTTCAATTACGTAGGAGCTGCAGGGAGGGAAGGGGCCGAACGCGAAAGAGAAGTCGGTCTCCATCAAGGGGCCAGCAGTAGAGGGAGGTGCTGAGACGTGTCTTTCTCCAAATTCAAGGACGCCCTCACCTGTTGTGATTGTTTGTGATGGCTTGTTTAGTTTCGCGGCTTTGCCAGAGAGTTATCTGTTATTTTGTTAGTTATGGTTTCTGTTGACATGATGTTGTAATGCTGGAAGAAAGCACTTTTTTGACAATGAAGAAAATGTTTTATTTACAATGGTACTCCGAACTATTTACAATCATGGTGGCCTTCATAGGCTTTGTGCGAGCCGAAGTGCGCGGTATGAATGACACCCATCATTCCGTCAGAGGGGCCTAGAACCGAGTCCTTATGAGCCTCTGACAGACGGCCCTTCCAGTTTCAGGAGCCCTCCCATCTTCCTCCTCGTCTGCATGCTCCTCCTCCTCCTCCTCATCCGCCTGCTCTTCCTCCTCCTCCTCCTCCTCCTCCTCGTCCGCCTGCTCTGCTGGACCTTGAGGGTCAGCTGGCATTGGCTGGGTTTGTCGAATGGCCACGTTGTGGAGCATGCAGCAGACGACGACTATGCGACCCACTTGCTCCAGCGAGTACTTCAGGGCTCCCCCTGAATGGTCTCGACAGCGGAAATGCTGTTTGAGCACACCAATAGTGTGCTCCACAATGTTCCTGGTCGCCTGATGGCTGCTGTTGTAAAGCTCTTCTGCCGGGGTGGCGGGCAAACGGAGTGGGGTCATGAGCCATGGGCAGAGAGGATAGCCCTTGTCGCCAAGAAGCCAGCCTCATGGGTGAGCCGGGCCCTCAAAAAGGTCAGAAACTGAGGTCTGCCGCAGGATGAACGCATTGTGGCTGCTCCCAGGGAATTGTGCGTTGACTGCCATGATCATCTGCCGGTGGTCACAGACCAGCTGGACATTGAGGGAGTGGAACCCCTTGCGGTTGCGGAACTCCTCAGGATTCTGTAATGGCGCCCGCAAAGCCACGTGTGTGCAATCAATGGCCCCCTGCACCATGGGGAAGTCCGCAATAGCAGCGAAGCCCTGCGCGTGCTCCCCCTGCTTCTCCAGGGTCACAGGGAAGGTGATGAATTCACGCCTCCTTCTATAGAGGGCAGCTGTCACTTGCTGGATGCAACAATGCACTGCAAATTGTGATATATTCGCGATGTCCCCAGTGGCTGACTGAAAGGTTACACTGGCGTAAAAGTTGAGGGCAACAGTCAATTTGACGGCCACCGACAGAGGTCCTGCACCGTAGACACGGCTGCAGATCTTCAGCAAGCAGGTGGCACAGCTCAGTCACAACCTCCTTACCGAATCTGAGCCTTCGCAGACACTGCTCCTCCGACATGGTACCTGCTGCCTGAAAACCCTCTCAGCGTATCGTCGGATTGGGCGACCTCCATTGCCCCTCCTCCTTCTGGCCAATCCCGGCCCCTTCTCCCGCCGTCTGTGCCCCTGCCAAATGTCCGGCCATGAGGACGTTCCCCTCCAAAGCAGCTCCCATTGCTATACCAGACAGGCAAGACACAGTTAAGACTAGCGCTCCAACTGCTCTGGACAGGGCTGCAGGTCCCAAGTCTCTGAAGGCTAAATCAGAAAATTACTGTGCAACAGAAGGTCAGCAACTCTCTCCAGCAACGATCAGAATGAACAGGCCAAGTGGCTGCAGCTTTTATACTAGAGCTGTCCCCTTTAAATAGCGCCCCCAACTCCGAGAAGGGCCTGTGAACGTTCCATCCAACTGTCACTAATAGCGCCAGGCGGAAAGGTTGCGGGCGCCACCGAATATCCGGTCCGGGGTGCCAAAAAGGCGTTGCACACTGAAATGACGTCATGATCTGCCTGCGCATGCGGGTGCTTGCAAAGAGTTAGCGCAGGCGCTAAAAGGATACTCAATATGGAAGGTGGCGCGATCTTCATTGCGCTCACCTGAACATTGGGTAATGCCCCAATTCTCGAGCTCTTTAGGCGCTAATCGCTGGCGCAACCAACCGAATTTCTAGGCCTATATGTCCTTCTGCATCCTTTGCCATGTTGTAGTTGTAAAGACAATACATGACAGAGTTTGTGGTACATTATACCTGCTAAAACAGTTTGAGGTAAGGTATGAATGTCAATGTACAATTGCTTCTCCTCCAGCTTATATGTCACCAAAATCATTTGCTCCCATTTGATAACTTTCATTACAGGCTGTTTGAAGCAGGTGAGAACTCTGGCATGCTGAGACCCTCTGACCATCTACATTTGGTGTCTTCTATTTTTGCTACTTTTTTTACGGATAAGTAAAATATACATTGATTGAATGGATATTTTGTGCTCTGCATTTTAGTCTACTGTTTTATGGGCTTATACATCACGTATTATAAAGTACCTTGTGTATGGAATATTTGACTGCTTTGATTGTAATTGTCAGCTGTATGTGTGAATAATGGCTGTCAGTCTTCAATCTTCCTCAGCTGCATATTTCTACCTTATCTTGTTTTAACTCTCTGTACTAGATATCAGCCATCTTCATTACTTCCCTGTTTGTTGCAACAGCACCAGGTATCAGATGACTCAAGCAAGATACCTGACACCTGTAACTTAGTTTCACAGAATCACAGAAACCCCACAGTGCAGATAGAGGCCATTTCGGCCCATCGAGCCTGCACCGACACATATCCCACCCGATCCCCGTAACCCTTACACCAACACATATCCCACCCTATCCCCGTAACCCCACGTATTTAATCCCCCTAACACTAAGGGTCAATTTATCATAGCCAATCATCCTAACCCGCACATCTTTGGACTGTGGGAGGAAACCGGAGCACCCGGAGGAAACCCACGCAAACACGGGGAGAATGTGCAAACTCCACACAGACAGTCACCCGAGGCCGGATTCGAACCCGGGTCCCTGGCGCTGTGAGGCAACAGTACTAACCACTATGCCACCGTGCTGATTGGTATCAGTGTCTCGCTAAATATATAGCAGGCTATAATTTATCATGGTTCTCCTCATTTCTCATCTGGGCACTTTTCTTCAAGTCAGGCACATTCTTTCACATATCTTCCAAGTTCTGTAGATGCAAGACCCAATACTCACCGCTATGACAATGACCTCTACCAAGTGACTTAAGTTTGTGCATTTCCTTTGGTAAATTGTATTTAGCTTTTAGTCTTTCTATTTCTGCCAGAAGTTGTGCCCTCACAACTGGATTAGTTCCACAGGACATTATTTATTCCAGTTAAGTGGCATTCTTGCAGCTACTTTTGGATTGGCCACTTTCGTTGTGTTTTCCTTGTAGCAATCTTAAATGGACCAGATCTTCTAGAAAATGCATGAAGCAAAGCTGTGATCTCCTGGAAATACTTTAAAAATGGGCAAAAATATTACCTCCAATTAACAGACTGCTTATATATTAAGAGGAACTTCCCCCTCTATATATAATTTCCCTGCCAATAATGTAGGCAGATTTTAAATGCTTGGACCAAATTTTAGAGGAGAACTTTAGGATAAGACGCTACAATGGACTTATCATTAAGAATGTTCCCAAAACTTACTTCCTGTACTTGATGCATTTTAAAAACACTAACCAATTTAAAAAAAAAGAACAAAAAGTTTTAACACAGGGGGCTGGTCTTCATCAATAACCATGATCGTTCCACTTTTTACATAACTGCATGTTGAAATGGCAAATTTTTGCACATAAAGAAACAAGAAAGAACCTGCATTTATGTACTGCCTTTCATGAACTCAGGATGCCCCAAAGCACTTTACAGCCAATGAAGTACTTTTAATATGTACGGGCTGGATTTTAATTCAGGGGTGGGCTGGGGTCATGTAATCCACATTTCGTGTTGTCCACTCGAATCTAAATCGATGTGGGAGATTGATTCAATTTTAACTTAATTGGCCAATTGAGTTCCAATGTGTGGGAACACATGGCAAATTAGTTTTTCCAGTCTGAAAGTCGCCTCTGATGATGTCGTCATTGTTGCTGCATTTAAGGTCTGCAACAAGCCTTGCTTCTTCTGCAGACTGCCAACCTTTGGCCTTTCATGCTACAGGGACCTGGAGCAAGAATGGCCAGCGAGAGAGCTAGGGCTGCTCCGAGGTTTGATGACGTTGCCTTGCAGGCTTTAGTTGAGGGAACAAGAGCTCATAAAGAGGTGCTCTTCCCTTCAGGGAGGAAGAAGCCTCCCCAGCAGACCAAGGCTGTGTGGGTCCAGGTGGCAGAGGAGGTCAACACATTCAGTAACCTGCAGAAACTGGATTTAATGCAGGAAGAGATTACATGACCTTCTGTGCACTGGAAAAGTGAGTATGAATTTCCCATCATGCTCAATCTGATTCCCATTGCCTTTCCTCACCAGCACTCAGCTTTAGCAATCTCTTCCTCCACATCCCACTTGACACTGACATCCATGCACCCTTACCCATTCCCTCTCTCTCTGGTGACATTCACCTAACTGTTTGACTATGCAGCCCTCATACTCCCTATCACTGTGATGCTATGAAAACAACAGACAACACACAGGTAGGGCCCTTGGTCTTGCCACCTCACTCCATCTTTGTCTCCTTCTAAGTATCTATGCTATGGAATCTCTACATTCACTCCTTTATTCTCACTCAACCTCCACTTGTCTCCCTCATTGCAAGAAAAGAGAGCTCACAATAAGCGAGAAAGAGCAAGGACAGGAGGAGGGCCACCCTCAATAGCCCACCTCACCCCCTGGGAGGAGGCGGTCCTGGAGATCGTAGGAGTGGAGGAAGATGCGCAATTGGGGGACGGACAGAGGGGTGCATCACAGCAAGCTGCTGACAGAATAGTTTTCCATCTCTCTCATTGACATTGCATGAGTCACTGATAATGATTCTTAAGCTCTAACAGAAGGACTAATTATCATCTGCAATATGCAATTTGCATGTAACATTGGCATCACTTCTCTAACTCTTTCCTTTACTCCCCCACAGGACCATCGCATACACCTATCCCCACTAGCCAGGAGGAACAGCATGAGCCTTTAGACACCTCAGAGGAAGCTGCAACCTCTGAGGGTGCAGCGTCAGCAGAATTCAGCGCACCCAGCACCAACGCAGACACTCACACCTTGGTAGGACCTTCGGGACATAGAGTAGAGTTATCACCTGGTGTAACACAGCTCACAAGTGAGCATCAGCAGATTGTGCAGACAGGGACAACAGTGGAGAGTCCTAGTCGGAGGGCGCAGGACTCTGCCAGCTTGGCTCAACTGCATGTCGACCCTCTGCCTCTGGGTCCCTTCATAAGATCAGCGGTGCTGGAACTCCAGGAACAGATGCAGGAGTCTCTGGCAGGTTTTTTCTCCAGGGTCGCTGCGAGTGTGGAGAAAATGGAGGAGGCCATAGCAAACATGAGCAGAGCCTTTGTGGAGTCACTGGCGCATAAACGCATCACCATGGAAAGGATTGCAACCTCCGTGGAGGTGATAAGTCGCCAGAGTGCAGAAAACATGGTGAGTGTTCAGAATAGAAAGACATCTCTGGAGGAGCGATTGTCATCTATTGAACAGAGAAACCAGACCTTCATGGAAGTCCTTCTGAGTAGGACTGCCAGTGAAGATACGGGTCCCCATGGCCCCCCAGATATGCAGCAAGGTGCTCTCAAGCCACTTGTAAGCGCTGAGGGGGACCTGACCCATGAGAGGGAAGTTGGTGGCAGACATCAAGAAAGTGGGCGCTCCTCTCCAAGCGCTCACTTCCATGCCACTGCAGAGCCCTCGGTCAGAGCCCCACCAGAGTCCACACCCATCTGAGATCAGCATCGCAACCCCTGCACAGCCGCAGGAGCAGCAGACTGTTGCCGAGCCCTCACCGGTTTGCATCCCCAGAGGACGCCCGCCAAAGGTGTCGAGACAGGAGCAGCAAGAAAGTGAACAAGGGGCCTCCACATCTGCTGAAGGCATAGGGGAAGCACCACGTAGGAGCATGCGTCACAATGGCAGTCACTTGGGTGAAATTTGATGTTTTATGTGGAAAAATCCATCAGATGAATAATGTAAGTAAAAAATCTGATGGCTACTGCTGTAGTTGTGGCGTGTGTCATTTCGCGAATGGGACTTTTACATTGAGGGCTTAGGATTACTTGCAATTTTCAGTATGGTTGTCAAATTGCTAGGAATCCACTTGTCCTTGGTCATTGTCGATGCGCAGGTAAGAAGCTGCGAGGCAAAAGTGCTTGATTGGCTAGGCTAAGCAAATCTGGCCAGCAAGGTTCTCATGTACTGCTGCCGCTGGTTGATGGGCCTCTGCAAGACGTTTGTTTCGCTCTCCTCCTCATCCTCCTCATCTGAGGAGGATATGTGACGAGCCACTTGGTCCTCAGGAATCCACAAGCCATGATGCTGTGCCATGTTGTGAAGTGCACAGCAAACCACGACGATTCTGGAGATCCTGGCTGCTGAGTACTGCAGGGCTCCACCTGATCTATCCAGGAATCTAAAGCGCATCTTCAGCAAACAAATGGTTTGCTTGATTATGGCTCTGGTGGATATGTGGCTGGAGTTGTAGCTCTCCTCAGCTTCATTGGATGGTCTCCTCAACGGCGTCATTAGCCACGTTTTTAGGGGATAGCCCTTGTCTCCAAGTAGCCATCTGCTAAGTTGGTCTGGCGGACTGAATAGCGGAGGCACACTAGACTGGCGCAGTATGAAGGAGTCATGGCAACTGCCAGTGTATCTGGCACAAACATGCAAAATTTCCTTCTTGTGGTCACAGACCAGCTGAACATTAAGGGAGTGGAAGCCCTTGCGGTTGACAAAAATACCTGGATTGCAATGGGGCGCATTAAGGGCCACAGGTGTGCAGTGAACGACGCCCTGCACCCTTGGAAAGCCTGCCATATTAGCTAATCCAACCGCACATGCCGTGATACATGCTTGATCCTTGGTGAAATGGATGTGATTGTGCGCGATGGCAAAGAGGGCATTGGTTACCTGCGTGATGCAAGTGTGTGAGGCCGCCTGGGAGATGCCGCTGATGTCTGCTGCTGATCCCTGGAATGAGCCTGAGGCAAAAAAGTTGAGTGCAGTGGTGACTTTGACGGCCACTGGTAAGGGTTGTCTACCTGGTCCTCTGGCCTGCAGGTTTTGTTACAACATTGCGCAGATGTCATCCACTACCTCTCGTGAAAGTTGGAGCTGCCTTTGGCACTGCTGCTCAGACATGTTGATGTAGCTGACCCTGTGTCCGTAGACCCTGTTTGGGGGGTATCTCCTGCGCCGACGGGCTTCCATGCGCTGGCCCCTTCTGGCCTGTGCAGCTTCAGGTTGGTGAGCAGCAGCTTGGCGCTCCTGTTGTTGCTGCTGCTGTTGGCGATGCTGCTGTTGGTGCTGCTTTTGGTGCTGCTGTTCCTGGTTCTGCTGGTGCCGCGGCTGGTCTTCGTTCTCATCTAATGTCCAGAAGGGAAGGAAAGAAATGGCTCCCATGCTTCTGGTATATGCCTCAGTTGAGGAAGCGATCAGTGAATGTGGCGAGAGGGGTTTCCCCGGAGGTCACACTGAAGATGGGTTTCAGGCTCCAAACTTCCACAGCTGTGGTTATGCCTTCTAAATGTTCCCCCAGATCTGAGATTACAAAGTCCTGCCACCTGCAAAAGCTGGCTGATCAAATCTCCTCTTTAATGGTTGAGCTGCCGCTGATAGTCAGCAATCCAATTGTGCTCCCGCCAGGTTTCACCGTCGTGTTTCAGAACAGGCGTGTTTCACGTGGGAAAAGGGTTAAAATCACAAAGGCCTTTCAAAATGGCAATATAGTGGCAATTTAGTGCTTGTTAAGGGCCTGAACGGCCTATCCCACCGGTTGGTGGCGGGACAGAGACGGGACCATTAGACACGAATTAATGGAAATTGCTTGGAGGCGGGGTTGGGCCCGCACGCCAGTTTTTGCAATTTTAACCCCCCACACGCCTCCAATCCTACCTCCACGGGCCAATGAAGATCCTGCCCGTAGTCACCTTTGTAATATAGAAATCGCAGCAGCCAATTTGTGCACAGCAAGGCCCCACAAACAGCAATGTGATAATGACCAGATAATTTGTTTTAGTGCTGATGGTTGAGAGATAAATATTGGCCAGGACACAGGGGCCAATTTGACACTGGAGAATAGAGGAGTGAGACTCCTTGGAGGAAGTACTCTTAGTCCACTTCGCTTCAAAATTATTTTGAGTTTTTACACACAATTTACATTTTACAAGTTTAGTGATGATGCAGAGGCGAAAGTGCTTGGCACTGATTCTAAATTTGTAGTGTGAATGCACCATTAGATTTTTTGCTTGCAGCACCCTTTGCTGCTCCAAGGAAAGTAATGAGCTGTGGTTGGAGAAGGCAGCCAAAAGTAACAGCTGAATCATAATGTTTCAATGACAAGAAAAACTTGTTTCTAAACTGAACTTTTACCGTAAACAATTCCCACGGTGCTTCACAGACAGGCTTGTGGGAAATGGCTTTTTAAAGGAGAGGGAAAGTGGGGGATGCTAAGGAATTTAGGGAGCGTGTTGCAGAGAGTAAGGCCAAGGATGCTGAAGCCTTTGCTAAAGTCAGGGCTTGATAGGGTTCCAGAAAATTGCGAAGATAGAGTGCAGCATTGTCATGGAAGGATTTAAGAATGGAGACAAGTATTTTAAGCATGTGACATTGGGAGACAGAGATGATGGATGAGTGGGTGAATGGGGTTTGCTACAGGACAATAGTTATGAAAAAGGTGGAGTTTATGGAGAGTGGAGGGAGACCAACAAGGGGTCATAGGCGTAATGAGGTCTGGAGGTGACAAAAAAATATAACGGTTTCAGCAATGGTTGGGGTGTGGGGGCAGGGTGGTGGGTGGCAGGGGCACAGATGCGGGCTGTGTTGCAGATTAGTGGTCTTTGTGATGGAAAAGATTAGGGGGGTGAAATTCAGTTGATTTGCGCCTCCCATTAGCACCCAAAGAGGGCGCTAACGGGGCACAAATCAACTAGCACCTGGGCGTGGCACTGTTAATGCCTCCCGCGAAATTCAACAGGAGGATAGCGGCCGCGATAACCATTCGCGCCATGCGGCACTGCGCCGCTGGTGATGACATCATCGCCGCACACAGTGCCACGCTCGTGCCCCGGCTGTAATATTGGGTGGCGCCCCCTGACTTACTGCCGGGCGCTATGTCCGAAGGGGTCAGGGAGCCTACCTACGGCCGGGGCGGCGCTAGTTAAAGGGGAGGTGGCAGGCGGTGATTTTTGTTGCTGGCTGCCTGCCAGCACCTGCCCCCGTTGCTGTCCCCGGCCCACGTGAAGCCCCCCAATGAGGTACCGGCTGCTCTCCATGAGCTTGGCACTCCTCTTGAGTGCCAGGCTCATTTGCCAGCACTCCGAATCCCTGGTGTCCCAGCTGGGCGCCGGGACGCGCTGTGCCAGGACCCTCCTCCATTTCGCGGCGCTACCTGGGAAAATCTACCACGGAGGCGCTAACTTTTTCGGGGCGCTACCGAATTTTTACCCATTGGGGAAGAAATTCGGTATCGGTCTGTTTGGGGCACAATTATCGGCCTGGCGCAAAGTTTAGCGCCTGGCGCAAATTATCGCCTCCGACTGCAAACTTGGCTTCTATCACCCCTGGAGGTGATTGGAGCAATAAATCAGGTGCTACACATCTCAAGGTGCAAAGGCCAAGGAGCGAGGCGCTAACTCAGAGTGCTGGCGAAGCTCAGGTGCTGTCAGTTAGCAATGGAACACAGACACACTGGCGCCGGCCAGTTCTTAAAGGGGAGGGTCGATCCTGCTCTCCATCCACATTCTGTTCATTGCAGCCTTGAATCTCAGCCTGGAGAGACCTGTGCATCAATTCTTCTGCAAAGGACTATGGAGTGGGGCAGGGAACGAGCTCAGCACTTCAGCGAGCGGGCCTTGGTGGCTCTGATTGGTGCAGTGGAGTGCCGAAGAGCAATACTGTACCCAGAGAATGGCTGGAGGCCATTGCCATGCGACTACAGAAGAGCGTGGAGGGAGGTGGCTCATCACGTCTCCTCCAGGAGCATGGTGCCCAGGACCCAGGGAGTTGCTGCCCTCTCTCAGGTTGTCAGCATTCCTGCTGCCACCACTGTCACTTCCCCATTGCACTTGCCACTGCCTGTAGCCCAGACTGCTGCCGCCCATGCAGAGATGGTGCAGTCTGCAGCCGGGGCCTCCAGGCCCAGAGCTGGTCGAGGGCATCCTTCAAGGGCATCTGTAGTCTCAGGATCTGACAATCAGCCGCCTTCCACCAGCCTTGCTGCAGCCACTGGGGCCCCATTTCGGAGGAGCAGTAGGGTGAGAAGGCGGGAAGTGCGCAAGGGACGGAGATCACCCTCGAAGGGTAAAAAGTAGGATGTCTCAAGAAATGTTGGGAATGTCTTTATTAAAGGGCAAGGTACGTCTGATAACTTTTGTTTAGTGTTTTCACCATTATCTCCAGGTTGTGAGAACCAGTTATGTTAATTAATGATTTGTTGTGTTTGTTTCTATTAGTTTGTCATGAATAAATGACACACACTGAGTTTGCAAAATAAAGAAGTTGTTGTTTTCAAAATGTACATGTTTGGCCTTTGGACTCATTGCTGCCTTGGCTGACTATAGGGGTTGCGGGTTGCTTTCCATCATGTTGTTCTCCATGCCAGAAGCCATTTCCTGAGTTGGGGCCTAGAATGCCTGGTGGCATTGGCTGGGTCCTGAGGATTGCAAGGTTATGAAGAATGCAGCAAACAACTATGAAAAGGGAGACTCGTTCAGGAAAATACTGCAGGGCTCCTCCTGAGTGGTCCAGACAGTGGAATCGTTGCTTGAGCACACCGATCGTCTGCTCAATTATGTTCCTTGTGGCAATAGGTCTCTCATTGTACCGCAGCTCGGCAGGGGTGTTGGGGTTACGGAGCAGTGTCATCAGCCAGGTGCAGAGTGGATAATCGTTGTCCACGAGGAGCCAACCACTTGGCTGATCCGGTGCCTGGAAAAGATCTGGCACACCAGTCTGGTGCAGGATGAAAGCATCGTGGCTGCTGCCAGGATAGCGGGCATTGACTGCGAGTATCACTTATCTGTGGTAACAGACTAACTGCACATTTAAGGAGTGGAACCCCTTGTGTTTTCGGAAAACCTCTGCATTCTCATGCGGTGCCCGCAATGCCACATGTGTGCAGTCAATGGCGCCCTGCACCATGGGGAAGCCCGCTATCCTTGCAAAGCCCAATGCGCGTTCATGCTGTTTGGCCCGTATCATCAGGAAAGAGATGTACTGGCGTCTCCTTTTATGGAGGGCATTTGGACCGCGAACTGGGAGATATTGGCGATGTCCCCCGTAGCTGCTTGAAAGGAGCAGGTGGCATAAAAATTCAGAGCCACTGTGACATTCACTGCCACCGACAGAGATGTCCTGATTCTCAGATGAGGCTTCAGATCTGGTTGCAGCATGTGGCAGAGCTCATTGCTGAAGCGCGGCTTGCGAAAACACTGCTCCTCAGACAAATTAACATGGGAGAATTGTTTCCGGTGTACCATGGAAGGATAAGGTCTCCTGTGCAGAGGCCTGTTGGCCCTCCTCCCTCTGGCCATGATTGCCACTCTCTCTCTGCGTCTCTGATGTCTCCGATTCTGCAGGCGCAGGAAGATGCCCCGAATCAGTGCAGCCCCCACAGTCTCTTGACAATCGAAGTAATGAAGGTCAAATCCAAAAGAATCTGCAAAGTGATGCTCAGTAGCCAAAACTACTTCACACAGCGTTGAGTCTCTGCAGAAATCTCGCTCAGAATCTCTCTCTCTCTCAGAATGAGTGGTGCAAAAATATCTCCCACAAAAAAAGGCAGGAAGAGTCATAGGCCTAGAAATTCGGTGGCGCCCTGCACCAGGGCGCCGGAAGTACCGCCCCGGAAGGAGTCGCGAGCGCCCGCCGGAAATTCAGTTTGAGTGCCCCAAATGGAAGCGCGGCGCTACTCGAGGTGCCCCGCATCCATCTTGGGGCGCTGCAACTGAAGTTCGCAGCACAACGTGCCGCAGCGCCACATGCTGCAGCACGGCGCGCTGTGGTACTGCAGTCCTTCCTCCCCTTCTTAAAGGGGAGGGGCCTGCTGCAACGCGATCAAGGATTGTGAGTGCCGGCAAAAGTGCCCGGCACCGAGGAGAAGTGCCGAGCTCTTGGGAGACAGCCGGCACAACGCGGGGGGGGGGGGGGGGGGGTTGCTCAGGAGGCCGGGGACGGCTGCGCGAGGAGGTGCTGGCAGGCGACCAGAAAATAAAATGGCCGCTCAGCGCCTCTACCGCCGCAGGTAGGCCCCCCTGAACCGGTCACAAATTGCGACTGGCATTACAGCAGGGGGCGCTACCAAATTTCGCAATCGGGGCGGTAGCGGGGCGCTGCGCACACCGATGTCATCGGTGGTGGCGCAGCACTAACAGCTAGCGCCACCATTAGCGCCCTGCTAAATTTCACGGGAGGCGTGGCCAGTGGCGCTAAACCCACTAAGTGCCCTCTTTGGGTGCTAACTGGTGGCGCAGCCCACCGAATTTCTAGGCCATAGAGTCATAGTCATATACAGCACAGAAAGAGGCCCTTTGGCCCATGTCCGCACCGGCCATCAAGCCATGTCTATTCTAATCCCATTTTCCAGCACATGGTCCGTAGCCTTGTATGCTATGGTGTTTCAAGTGCTCATCCAAATGCTTCTTGAATGTTGAGGGTTCCTGCCTCTACCACCCTTTCAGGCAGTGAGTTGCAGATTCCAACCACCTTCTGGGTGAAAAAGTTTTTCCTCAAATCCTCTCTAAACCTCCTGCCCCTTAACTTAAAACTATGCCCATTGGTTATTGACCCCTCTACTAAGGGGAAAAGTTCCTTTCTATCTACCCTATCTATGACCCTCATAATTTTGTACACCTCCATCAGGTCCCCCCTTAGCCTTCTCTTCTCTAAGGAAAACAACCCCAGCCTGTCCAGTCTCTCTTCATAGCTGAAGCGCTCCAGCCCAGGTAACATCCTGGTGAATCTCCTCTGCACCCTCTCCAATGCAATCACATCCTTCCTATAGTGTGGTGACCAGAAATGCACACAGTATTCCAGCTGTGGCCTAACTAGCATTTTGTACAGCTCCATCATAACCTCCCTGCTGTTATATTCTATGCCTCGGCTAAAGAAGGCAAGTATCCCATATGCCTTTTTAACCACATTATCTACCTGTCCTGCTGCCTTCAGGGATCTATGTACATGCACACCAAGGTCCCTCTGATCCTCTGTCATTCCTAGGATCCTACCATTCATTGTGTATTCCCTTGCCTTGTTTGTCCTCCCAAAATGCATCACCTCACACTTTTCAGGATTAAATTCCATTTGCCACTGTTCTGCCCATGTAACCATCCCGTCTTTATCATCCTGTAGCCTGAGGCTTCCCTCCTCACTATTTACCACTCCACCAATTTTTGTTTCATCTGCGAACTTACTGATCATACCTCCGACATTCATATCTAAATCATTAATGTTCACTACAAACAGTAAAGGACCCAACACCAATCCCTGCGGCACACCACTGGACACAGGCTTCCAGTCACAAAAGCAACCTTCGACCATCACCCTCTGCCTCCTGCCACTAAGCCAATTTTGGATCCAATGTGCCAAATTGCCCTGGACCCCATGGGCTCTTACCTTCTTGACCAGTCTCCCATGTGGAATTTTGTCAAATGCCTTACTGAATTCCATGTAGACTACATCAACTGCACTACCCTCATTCACAAACCTAGTCAATCAAATTGGTTAGACATGATCTCCCCCTGACAAAGCCATGCTGACTATCCCTGATTAATCCCTGCCTCTCCCAGTGGAGACTAATTCTCTCCCTCAGAATTTTTTCCAATGATTTCCCTACCACTGATGTTAGGCTCACTGACCTATAATTCCCTGGTTTATCCCTACTACTCATCTTGAATAATGGTACTACGTTAGCTGTTCTCCAGTCCTCTGGCACCGCCCCTGTGGCCAGAGAGGTTCTGAAAATTTGTGTCAGAGCCCTTGCAATCTTCTCCCTTGCCTCACATATCAGCCTGGGATACATCTCGTCAGGGCCTGCGGATTTATCCACTTTTATGCTTGCTAAAACTGCTAGTACCTCCTCCCTCTCAAAATTAATTTGTTCAAGTATATCACAATCCCCCTGCCAGATTTCTATGCCTACATCACCCTTCTCCATTGTGAACACAGATGTAAAATATTCATTTAAAACCTCACCTACATCTTCCAGCTCTATACACAGATTGCCACTTTGGTCCCTAATGGGCCCTACCATTTCCCTGGTTATCCTCTTGCCCTTAATATACTTATAAAACACCTTGGGATTTTCCTTTATTTTGCCCACCAGTGTTTTTTCATGCCCCCCCTTCGCTCTCCTAATTTCTTTTTTAGGTACCCCCCTGCACTTTCTATACTCCTCTTGGGCTTCCACTGTTTTTAGTCCTTTGTATCTGCCAAAAGCCTCCCTTATTTTCCTAATCCATTCTTCTATATCCCTTGACATTCAAAGTTCCCTGGGCTTGTTGGTCCCACCCTTGACCTTTACGGCAACATGTTGACGTTGTACTCTCTCTATTTCCTTTCTGAAAGACTCCCATTGCTCTGATGTGGATTTTCCTACAAGTAGCTGATCCCAGTCCATTTTGGCCAGATCCTGCCTTAACATAATAAAATTGGGCATCCCCCAATTTAGAACCTTTATTTCCAGTCCACCTTTGTCCTTTTCAATGACTACCTTAATCTCATCGAATTATGGTCACTGTCACCAAAATGCTCTCCTACTGGCACTTCTATCACTTGCCTGGCTACATTCCCTAGAATTAGGTCCAGAACCGCCCCCTCTCTTGTAGGACTTTCTACATGCTGGCTCAAAAAGCTCTCCTGGATGCACTTTAAGAATTCTATACCCTCTAAGCCTTTCACACTCTGACTTTAAATAGCACCTTTAAATAGCGCTCCCCCAGCCTCTTCCCGACTGCAAAACCTTCCACTCTCCCTGTCATTGCTTGTGGTAGGTGGAAAGAATATCCGGTCCGGGCGCCACCGGGGCATTGCACGCTCGACTGACGTCACGATCTCTGGGCGCAGGAGATCGTGGTGGTAGAATTTAGCGCCACTGCAAAAACTCTGGTCAATTTCGCGAGTGGTGCAAACATCGCCGCGCCCAGATGCTAGTTGCTTTGTGCCCCATTTAGGGCGTTAACGGGAAGCGCAAAGCAACCGAATTTTTCCCCCATTGATCCTCAAGTGTATAAAAAGACCTTATGACAGCAGTCAATTATCAAGGTAAAATGACAGAGCCAAGGATGTAGATATTCGGGTGCCCCCATTTTTGGGCCCGGAGAGCGCAGGGTTCATTCCCTGCCCCTGAATGGTGACCCCGAGGCGCCCCCGATATTGGTGAATCATGACATTTCAACAACAAGAAAATCTTCTTTTTACACTGTACTTTTAATGTAAAAATGTCCCAAGGTGCTTCACAGATAGGCTTCTGGGAAATCGTTTTTAAAGGAGGAGGGAGGGATGGATGAGCTAAGGGATTTAGGCCTTGTGTTTCTAAGAGAGGGAGAGTCGGATGTCGGGTGGTGTGGGAGCACTGGGGCAGGGGGAGCATCATAGGCCGGATTGGGTAGAGCATCGGAGGCCAGGGGGCAGCAGTGGAGGCTGTGTCGGTGGGGGGGTGGGGGCGGGGGAGTGGCATTCTTTAAATGTGCTCCACATTCAGATAAATACATTTTTAAGAATGAACCTTGTAGGTAGTCCCAAGGTCTGTCTTTAATGAGTGCCTCATGGGAAATCTTGAAATGTGGGCTTCTTATTTGCATATGCAAACAGCTATTATTTTGCTGTACCAATATGGTTGGTGCCGCACAGCTAGAAATGTGCATGCATTTCCTGCCTGCCATAGTGGTGCCCAAAAATGGATGCTGCATGGCCAAATTTATAGGCCAAGATCATTGATGAGAGGAAAAGGAAATTGAGGAGCAGATATCTACCTTCATGGATTGTAGTCATGGCAGTTCTTTCTCAGCCAAACAAGCAACAGCCAGGCTGCAAACAGGTATTGAATTATCAGAAACCGAGGATGGATTAGCAAAACAGTTTATAGTGAACACATCCTTGTCAGTAGAATTTAAAATTGCATCTGCTCTCAACTTATCTGTTATAACATTTCAATTTTTGTACCAGTAATGGCATCGATCTGGCACACATCTCATAGTAAGGAGCAGCAAAATCTTTGATTCAGCTGCGCCACCTCCACTAATGCCTACGTAAGGTATCAGTCCGGCTGTAGTGTATTGTGTTGGGTCCAGTGCAGCAGCTGAAGCCAACACTACGCATCAAAATTGAATGTGAGATCACAATATTGTGACTAGAGACCACTCTATGCCTGCCCACTGGTGTGCGCCTAGCTCTGAGGGTCAGCAAACATGTACTGGTAAGAAGACTTTGGTGTGACTGTAGCTGAGTTGCATGCATTTCACAAACTGAGCTCTCGAATCTCCTCCTAACCTTAGAGCACCACTGGGCAATTGCAGCATTTAAGCACTGTTCAGTGCATATCTGCCCATGGATGCATAAAGGCACTCAAAGTTTCAAAGAACACTGGGCCCACTATGTGCAGAAATGCAACCAGGCCAGTATGGAAGAGCCAATGTTACTTAATGTCACAACTTAAAAACATGCTTCTAGATGATGTCAAAGTGTATCATCCAGGGGACTGCTGCTTTGTTTAGGATAGCAGATCACCGAGTGTATTTGTTGCCTCAAATGAAAGATCAGAAATAAAAAATGCAGTTTTGCCTCAGCTGACTTTCCCTGGGTCCTCACTAATAACTTGCGTACCTGTTGAAATAGATGCACCTCTACAGAATGTGTCTATTTCAAACTCCCAAAAGAGAAAACTGCCGCATCTGCAGACCATGTCAAAAGTAATGTTCCAGGACATAACTTTGCTGCCGTCAAGATGAGCTCCTTCATCTTGACCAAGTGTTGTGCTGCAACCCTCAAAGTATAGCACTTAGGCCCAGAATTTCCTGTGAATTTGCACCCAAAAACATGCTCAGTTGTCGTGTAAGGCTTATTTCCAGCATAAAAGATTGAAGAAATTTGGGTGTAAGCGGGTTATGCACGTACTTGCGGCACGCCTGAGTTTCCTCAATCTTTTACACCCGTTCACTGAGACCTGCGGCCAAGCAATCATAACTCATTATCTTGGCTCCTTGTTCCATGGAAGAGAGTCGTATACGCTACCTTCCTACTCTTACGCAGGTTCAAAACTGGATGCACAGCAGGATCCGTTATCATATTCCTGGTGTTTTATGGTGATTTATTTTTATTAAGAATTTTGACTGTTTCTTTGAATGCACATGGTATCAGAATGAGTTGCACTAAAAATTGAAAAGCTTCCACAATTACATTTTCTTAAATGTCTTTGAAGTTCCTCTGTGTTTGCACCCAGAGGCACACGTAGCCTGGGCACAAACCAATTATATGGCTTAAACTTTGATGAATTTTGAACATAGGTGAAATACATGCCTCAACCACATTGCGCCCAAACCTCCTTGATCTTTCATGGCCATCTATCAATCCCTTTGCCCGAACACATCTCTACCCGGCCCCCAAGTTACAGAGCCTCACACACGAGTTTCCTACAATCACACCTGCTCAGAGGCTCTCTCCAATTGCAACCAGATTTTCAGGCACAGCAGGAAACAAAGTCATTTTACTGATGTTTTATTGCAACTTTTTGAATTATTTTTTCCTAATTTATCCTCACTGAGACCTTCCCTGTATTTTCTGGTTCTTTTAATGCATTTTTATGGCATCAGTATGTCACATTAAAAATTGAAAAGCTTCCCCAATTGCAAATTCTTAAACATGCTATGCCTAATGTACATGAATGATAGTTGAATGAGTTGAAACTTTAATATTCATCCGTAAAGAAGGAATATATAGGGCATGATTTTCATTGGGCCATGGAGGCGGGATTGGAGGCGTGTTTGGGGGGTTAAAATTGCAAAAACTGGCATGCGGGCCCAACCCCGCATCCATCCCGCCTGCAAGTAATTTTCATTAATCCGTGTCTGATGGTTCCATCTCCGTCCCACCTCCAAGAGACAGGATAGGCCGTTAAGGCTGTTAACAAGCACTAAATTGCCTCGATAATGCCATTTTGAAAGACCTTTGCAATTTTAACCCTTTTCCCACGTAAAACAAGCCTGTTCTGAAGCACGACGGTGAAACCTGGCGGGAGCACAATTGGATTGCTGACTATCAGCTGCAGCTCAACCATTAAAGAGGAGATTTGATCAGCCATCATTTGCAGGTGGCAGGACTTTGTAGCCTCAGGTCTGGGGGAACTCTTAGAAGGCATAACCACAGCTATGGAAGTTTGGAGCCTGACACCCATCTCCAGTGTGACCTCCTGGGAAAAGCCTCTTGCCACCTTCACTGAGCGCTTTCTCAACTGCGGCATCTACCAGAAGCAATGGAGCCATTTATTTCCTTCCCTTCTGGACATTAGATGAGGACAAACACCAGCCGTGGCACCAGCAGAACCAGGAACAACAGCAGCAGCAACAACAACAGGAGCGCCAAGCTGCTGCTCACACACCTGAAGCTGCACAGGCCAGAAGGGGCCAGCGCATGGAAGCCCGTCGGCGCAGGAGATACCCCCCAAACAGGGTCTACAGACATAGGGTCAGCTACCTCAAAACATCTGAGCAGCAGCGCCAAAGGCAGCTCCGACTTTCGCGAGAGGTAGTGGGTGACATCTGCGCAATGCTGCAACAACACCTGCAGGTCAGAAGACCAGGTGGACAATCCTTACCAGTGGCCATCAAAGTCATAGAAACATAGAAACATAGAAGATAGGAGCAGGAGTAGGCCATTCAGCCCCTCGAGCCTGCTCTGCCATTCAATGCAATCCTGGCTAATCATCCAAATTCAGTACCCTGTCCCTGCTTTCTCCCCATATCCCTTGATCCCCTTAGCCTTAAGTAATATAACTAAATCCTTCTTGAATATATTTAATGAATTGGCCTCAACTGTCTTCTGTGCTAGAGAATTCCACAGATTCACCACTCTCTGGGTGAAGAAATTCCTCCTCATCATAAGTTTCAACCACCGCACTCAACTTTTTTGCCTCAGGTTCATTCCAGGGATCAGCAGCAGACATCAGCGGCATCTCCCAGGCAGCCGCACACACTTGCATCATGCAGGTAACCGATGCCCTCTTTGCCATCACGCACAATCACATCCATTACACCAAGGATCAAGCAAGTGTCACGGCCTGTGCGGTTGGATTAGTTAATCTGCAGGCTTTCCAAGGGTGCAGGGTGTCATTGACTGCACACATGTGGCCCTAAAGGCACACCATCACAATCCAGTTATTTTTGTCAACCGCAAGGGCTTCCACTCCCTTAACGTTCAGCTGGTCTGTGACCACAAGAAGGAAATTTTGCATGTTTGTGCCAAGTACCCTAGCAGTTGACATGACTCCTTCATACGGCGCCAGTCTAGTGTGCCTCTGCTATTCAGTCCGCCAGACGAACTTAACAGATGGCTACTTGGAGACAAGGGCTATCCCCTGAAGACGTGACTAATGACGCCGTTGAGGAGACCATTCAATGAAGCTGAGGAGAGCTATAACTCAAGCCACATGTCAACCAGAGCCATAATCGAGCAAACCATTGGTTTGCTGAAGATTTGCTTCAGATGCCTGGATAGATCAGGTGGAGCCCTGCAGTACTCAGCAGCCAGGGTCTCCAGAATTGTCGTGGTTTGCTGTGCACTTCACAACATGGCACAGCGTCATGGCTTGCAGATTCCTGAGGACCAAGTGGCTCCTCACATAGCCTCCTCAGATGATGATGATGATGATGAGGAGAAGCAGAGCGAAAACAAACATCTTGCAGAGGCCCATCAACCAGCAGCAGCAGTACGCGAGAACACTGCTGCCCGGGATGCAAGGAACGCACTCATCTTGGCCAGATTTGCTTAGCCTAGCCAATCAATCACATTTGCCTCCCAGCTCCTTACCTGAGCATCGGCAATGGTGAAGGACCAGCGGATTCCTAGCAATTTGACCACCATACTGACAATTGCAAGTAATCCTAAGCCCTCAATGTGAAAGTCCCATTCGCGAAATGACACATGCCACAACTACAGCAGTAGCCATCAGATTTTTTATTTACATTATTCATCTGATGGCTTTTTCACAGAAAACATCACATTTCACCCAAGTGACTACCCATGTGACTATTGGTGCAGTATCTTTCTCTTATGCGTGCTCCTACGTGGTGCTTCCCCTGTGGCTTCAGCAGATGTGGAGGCCCCTTGTTAACTTTCCTGCTGCTCCTGTCTCAACACCTTTGGCGGGCATCCTCTGGGGTTGAGAACCTGTGAGGGCTCACCAACAGTCTGCTGCTCCAGCGGCTGTGCAGGGGTTGAGAAGCTGATCTCAGAAGAGTGGACTCTGCTGGGGCTCTGACCGAGGGCTCTGCAATGGCATGGAAGTGTGAGCGCTTGGAGAGGAGCCCCCACTTCCTTGATGTCTGCCACCAACTTCCCTCTCATGGGTCAGGTCCCCTACAGCGCTTGCAAGTGGCTTGAGAGCATCTTGCTGCACATCAGGGGGGCTATGGGTACCTGTATCTGGACTGGCCGTCCTAATCTGAACGACTTCCATGAAGGTCTGGTGTCTCAGTTCAATAAATGACCATCGCTTCTCCAGATATGTCATTCTATTCTGAACACTCACCATGTTTTGTGCACTCTAGCGACTTATCACCTCCATGGAGGCTGCCATCTTTTCCATGGTGATGCGTTCATGCGCCAATGACTCCACAAAGGCTCTGCTCATTTTTGCTATGGACTCCTCCATTCGCTCCACACTTGGAGTGACCCTGGATACAAAACCTGACAGAGACTCCTGCATCTGTTCCTGGAGTTCCAGCACCACTGAGCTTATGGATGGACCAAGAGGCAGAGGGTCGACATGCAGCTGAGCCAAGCTGGCAGAGTCCTGCGCCCTCCGACTAGGACTCTCCACTGCTTTCCCTGTCTCCACAATCTGCTGATGCTCACTTGTGAGCTGTGATACACCAGGTGACAACACTAACCTATGTCCCGAATGTCCCACCGAGGTTTGAGTGTCTGCGCTGGTGCTGGGTGCGCTGAATTCTGCTGATGCTGCGCCCTCAGAGGTTACAGCTTCCTCTGAGGAATCTTGAGGCTCATGCTGTTTGTCCTGGCTAGTGGGGACGGGTGCTTGTGATGGTCCTGTTGGGGAGTAAAGGGAAGAGTCAGAGATGTGATGCCAAAGTTACATGCACATTGCA
Organism: Somniosus microcephalus; assembly: GCF_052327205.1. NCBI lineage: Eukaryota > Metazoa > Chordata > Chondrichthyes > Squaliformes > Somniosidae > Somniosus > Somniosus microcephalus. Next base: position 52,908,687 of record NC_140996.1, on the reverse strand, counting down.
TATTGAAAACTATTCTGTCACCAGCTTGCTGTGATGCACCCCTCTGTCCATCCCCCACTTACGTATCGTCCTCCACTCCTACAATCTCCAGGACCGCCTCCTCCCAGGGTGTGAGGTGGGCTACTGAGGGTAGCCCTCCTCCTGTCCTCACACTTTCTCGCTTATTGTGAGCTCTCTTTTCCTGCAATGAGGGAGACAAGTGGAGGTTCAGTGAGAATGAAGGAATGAGTATAGGGATTCCATAGCATAGATACTTAGAAGGAGACAAAGATGGAGTGAGTGGCAAGACCAAGGGCCCTCCCTGTGTGTTGTCAGTTGTTTTCATAGCATCACTGTGATAGGGAGTGTGAGGGCTGCATAGTCAAACAGTTAGGTGAATGTGCCCATAGAGAGAGAGGGAATGGGCAAGGGTGCATGGATGTCAGTGTCAAGTGGGATGTGGAGGAAGAGATTGCTAAAGCTGAGTGCTGGTGAGGAAAGGCAATGGGGATCAGATTGAGGGTGATGGGGAATTCATACTCACTTTTCCAGTGCGCTGAAGGTCATGGAATCTCTTCCTGCATTGAATCCAGGTTCTGTGGGTTACTGATAATGTGTTGACCTCCTCTGCCACCTGGACCCACACAGCCTTGGTCTGCTGGGGAGGCTTCTTCCTCCCTGAAGAAGGGAAGAGCACCTCTTTATGAGCTCTTGTTCCCTCAACTAAAGCCTGCAAGACAACGTCGTCAAACCTCGGAGCAGCCCCAGCTCTCTGGCTGGCCATTCTTCCTCCAGGTCCCTGGAGCATGAAAGGCCAAAGGTTGGCAGTCTGCAGAAGAAGCAAGGCTTGTTGCAGACCTTAAATGCAGCAGCAATGATGACATCATTGGAGGTGACTTTCAGACTGGAAAAACTATTCTGCCATGGGTTCCCACACGTTGGAACTCAATTGACCAATCAAGTTAAAATCGCATCAATCTCCCACATCGAATTAGATTCAAGTGGATAACACGAAATGCGGATTACACGACCCCAGCCTGCCCCTGAATTAAAATCCAGCCCACAGTGTGAGTTCCATGGATTCCAATTGTTCACATTGATTTGCACCCATTTACGCCAATTTTAAGTTCAGGCATATTCGAATGAGATTTGCATTACTTTGTGCCTAACTTGACTTTGGCAGAATGGGTGCAGGAATAGGCGTATTTTTGAATCTAACTTTCGGATTGTACCCACGGAGGAAATTCCAGCCTGCCGTGTTTAATGTGCATAAATTATAGTTCATAGAAATCATAAAAACTTATAGCACAGAAATAGGCCATTCAGCCCATCGTGCCTGTGCTGGCTGCTTGAAAGCGCAGTCCTGTTTAGTCCCACATCCCGGCCTTTTGTCCATAACCCTGTACGTGCCTCAGCCTCAAATACCAGTCCAACTCCCTTTTCAAATGATTTATGGAATCAGCTTCCACCACCTTTTCAGGTGGATCATTGCAGATCCCAACAACTCACTGAGTGAAAAACATAGGAATATCAGAACAGGAGTAGGCCATTTAGCCCCTCGAGCCTGTTCCACTATTCATTGAGATGATGACGGATCTGCGATCTAACTCCATAACTCCTTTGGCCCATTTCCCTTAATATCTTTGATTACCAAAAAAATCTATCAATCTCAGATTTAAAATTAACAATTGATCTAGCATCAATTGCTGTTTGCAGAAGAGAGTTCCAAACTTCTACCATCCTTTGTGTGTAGAAGTGTTTCCTAATTTCACTCCTGAAAGATCTGGCTCTAAGTTTTAGGCTATATTCCCTAGTCCCAGATTCCCCAACCAGCAGAAATAGTTTCTCTCTATCTACCCTATCTGTTCCCCTTAATATCTTGAAAACTTCAATCAAATCACCCCTTAACCTTCTAAATTCCAGGGAATAGAACACTAGTTTGTGTAATTTCTCCTTGTAGTTTAACCCTTGAAGTCCGGGTATCATTCTGTTAAACCTACGCTGCACTCCCTCCAAGGCCAATATATCCTTCCTAATGTGTGGTGCCCAGAACTGCTCACTGTACTCCAGGTGTGGTCTAACCAGGGCTTTGTATAGCTGGAGCATAACATCTACCCCCTTGTATTCTAGTCCTCTAGATATAAAGGCTAGCATTCCATTAGACTTTTTGATTATTTTGTTTACTTGTTCATGACATTTCAATGATCTATGTGCCTGGACCCCAAGTCTCTTTGGACCTCCACTGCTTTTAGCTAATCACCATATAGAAAGTACCCTGTTCTATAATTTTTAGGTCCAAGGTGGATGACCTCACAAATACCTACATTGAAATCCGTTAACCACAGTGCAGTCCATTCACTTAATCTATCAATATTATTTTTTAATATTATGCTTTATTCTACACTGCCTACAATGCCGCTTATCTGTGTCAGTACCAACGACATAGGCAGAAAGAGGGATGAGGTCCTGCAGGCGGACTATAGGAAGCTAGGAAAGAGATTAAAAAGCTAGACCTCAGATGTAGTAATCTCCAGATTACTCCCAGAGCCACATGCTAGTGAATACAGGAATAGGAGGAAAGAACAGATGAAGGCGTGGCTGGAGAGATGGTGCAGGAGGGAGGGCTTTAGATTCCTGAGGCATTGGGACCATTTCTGGGGAAGGTGGGACCTGTTCAAGCCGAACAGGTTAGACGTCAACAGAGCTGGGACCAACATTCTCGCGGGGAGGTTTGCTGGTGCTGTTGGAGAGGGTTTAAACTAGCTTGGCAGGGGGATGGGCACCAGCATATAGGAGTAGAAAAGAGGAATAAGGTGCATAAAAGAGTGAGTGTGTTGGATAGTACTAGAAAAGAAAGTAGTACTAGAGGCGGAAGTAGTACCATATGTGATAGGAGCAGACTAAGAAAGACTTCGAAAAATTCAAAAATGGGTTTAGAATGCATGTACGTAAACGCACAAAGTGTGGTGAATAAATTTGGTGAGCTATAAGCACAATTAGCCGTGTGGCAATATAATGTGGCAATAACGGAAATGTGGCTTTAAAATGGTGAGGACTTAATATTAACTTAATATTCAAAGGTATAAGGTGTTCAGAAAAGATAAGGAAGGAAAAAACGGAGGTTCGGTGGCAGTGCTGATTATGGAAGACACTGTATTGTTGGAAAGGGAGGATGTTCTTGAGGGGACAAGGACAGAATCCATTTGGTTAGAGTTGAGGAGCAAAAAGGGTATGATCACGCTATTGGGGGTATTCTATAGGCCTCCAAATAGTGAGAGGGAGGCAGAGGAGCAAATCTGCATGGAAATCGCAGAGATATGCAAGTGCTATAGAGTGGTGACATTGGGAGACTTTAATTACCCAAATAACAATTGGGATAATGCTAGGGTAAAGGGAAAGGAGGGGGAGGAATTTCTGAAATGTGTTCAGGAGAATTTCCTTGACCAGTATGTTCTTGGCATTGCTGGATCTGGTGCTGGGAAATGAGGTGGGCCAGGTCGACCAAGTGTCTGTGAGAGAACACTTGGGTATGAGTGATCATTGTATCATAAGATTTAGATTAGCAATGGAGAGGAGCAAGGAACAATCTAGAGTGGAATTCTAAACTGGAATAGGGCTAACTTCAATGAGATGCAAAAGGATCTAGCTAGGGTAAAATGGAGCCAAAGACTGACAGGAAAAACTGTAACGGAACAATGGTGATCTTTAAGGAGGAGATGTTCCAAGTACAGGCTAGGTACATTCCAACAAGAGGGACGGGTAAAGGAACCAAAGCAAGGGCTCATTGGATGACGAGGGAGACAGAGAAGATGATGAAACAATAAAAGAGGGTGTATGATACATGTCAGGTGAATTCTTCAAGGGAGAAATGGACCAAATACAATAAGTTGAGAGGGGAAGTGAAGATGAAAATAAGATTGGCAAAGAGAGAATATGAGAGTATAATGGCGGTTAACATAAAAGGGAACCGAAAAACCTTCAACCGGCATGTAAACAGGAAGCGGGTAGTAAGAGGCGGGGTGGAGCCTATTGGGGACAAATTAGGTGATACCTGCTTAGAGGCAGGGGCAAGGCTAGAATTCTCAATGAGTACTTTGTATTGGTGTTTACTAAGGATGTGGATGCTCACAAAATATTGGTAGAAGTGGAAAAGGTAGAAGCAATGGAAGGGGTGAAAATTGATAGACAGGATGTAGTAGAAAGGTTGGGTATGCTTAGGGTGGATAAGTCGCCTGGTCCAGCTGGCTTGCATCCCAGGTTGAAAACGTAATTGGGAGAGGAGATAGCAGAAGGGCTTGCCATAATTTTGCAATCTTCCCTAGATGGGGGGAGGTGCGTGAGGATTTGAAAGTGGCAAATATGACAGCATTGTTCAAGAAAGGGTGTAAGGACAATCCTAGTAACTACAGGCCGGTCAGTTTAACATCAGGGGTAGGTAAAGTTTTAGAAACAATAATCAAGAAAAAAATTAACGGGCACTTGGAGAGGTTTAAACTAATTAAGGAGAGCCAACACGGATTTGTAAAAGGCAGATCATGTTTGACTAATCTAATTGAATTTTTTGATGAAGTAACAGGGAGGATTTATGAAGGGAATGCAATGGATGTTGTCTACATGGATTTTTGGAAGGCATTTGACAAAGTACGACATAGAAGGCAGGTTAACAAAATTAAGGCTTATGGAATAGTTGGGTCAGTGGCAGCTTGGATAAGGATTTGGCTTAAGGGCAGAAAACAGCGAGTTGTGTTAAATGGCTATTTTTCAGACTGGAGGATGGTAGACTGTGGTGTTCCTCAAGGGTCAGTGCTGGGACCAATGCATATTTTGATATATATAAATGACCTGGATATTGGAATACAGAGTAGAATTTCTAAATTTGCCGATGACACCAAACTTGGGGGTGTGGCAAACAGTGAGGATAATACCAATCGACTGCAACAGGACAGAGAAAGGCTAGCAGGATGGGCAGACAAGTGGCAGATGGAATTTAATACAGGGAAGTGTGAAGTGATGCATTTTGGCAGAAGAAACGGAGAGGCAATATAGACTTAATGGCACAGTTTTAAAGTGTATGCAGAGAAAGAGGGGCCTGGGAGTGGTGAGGACCTGGAATTCACTGCCGACAGAAGTGGTGGAAGCAGAGACACTCAGGCCTAGAAATTCGGTGGGGTTAGCGCCCAATTAGAGGCGTTAGAGGGCCTTGCGCCGGAATTATAGCCGCGATCGAAATTGCATTGGGCCCTACCATCGGCGTTAGCCGGTAGCGCTGCGCCGGCACCGATGACATCATCGGTGTGCGCAGCGTCCCGGTTGCCGTGGTAACGCGGCCGGACGCCCAAATTCAGTTGTGGCCGCCTCGCCCGTGGCAGCCGCAACCAACGATTGTTCAACGGGATGTTGCAGCACGTAGCGCCGGCGCATTAAGGTGGAGCGGCGGCCGGACGCTTTCCCGACGGCCGCCTGCCCGCACCTCCCTCCCCGGACTCCTCCACCACCCCCCCGCAGCACTGATGTGTGTGGCCCGCGAGCCCGGCACTTCTCCGAGGTGCCGGACTCATTTGTCGGGCGAATCGACCGGTCGGCTGCAGGCAGCTCCTCCTTAACAGAAGGAGGAGGCCTGCAGTACCCCAGCCTGCCGCACCGCATCGGGTGCCGCAGCGGGGGATTAGCGCCGCAAACCTGCATTCAGCGCCCATAGCGAGGCGCTGAAACCCTCCATTAGCGCCCGCAGCCGTCTGGGCGCGGGGCAGCTGAATTTTTGGCGGGCGCAGCGGCAATCATCGCGGGCGCAAAATTTCGGGCGCAAAAGCCCTGGCGGAGGCAAACCTAATTTCTAGGCCTCAATGTTTTCAAGGGGAGACTGGATATGCACTTGAGGGAAATAAACTTGCAGGGCTACGGGGATAGAGCGGGGGAATGGGACTGACTGGATTGCTCTACAGAGAGCCGACGGCCCACCTGGTGAGGTTCGGAGCTGTCGGGAAGCCCACACTTCAGGGCTCAAAATAGGGATTAGCCAAAAAACTGCCTGTTAATTACCTGTTAACAGGCAGTTAATTGGCATTAATTCCCTTCCCGCCTCGAGGAGGCAGGACCCAGCATGGGTCGGCTACCTGCCTCCTGGCAAGATGGCACGGAGGCGGGTTGGGCACCCGCCCCCAAATTCTGCCATTTTCCCGGCAGTCCTGCCTCCAAACCCGCCTCCCCAGGGCTGGCAAAATCCAGCCCTATGACTCTATCTTTGTGTCATTGGCAAATTTGGATATGTGGCTTTCTATCCCATCATCTAATTCGTTAATAAATATTGTGAATCGTTGAGGCCCCAACACAGATCCTTGCGGGACATCACTAGTCACATCTTGCCAATTAGAGTACCTGCCCATTATCCCTACTCTCTGTCTCCTGCCGCTCAACCAATTTCCTAACCATATCAGTAACTTGTCTTCAATTCCATGGGCTTCAACCTCAGTTAACAGTCTCTTATTAGGAACTTTATCAAATGCCTTCTGGAAGTCCATATTATTAACATCCATAGACATTCCCCTGTCCACTACTTTAGTCACCTCTTCAAAAAATTCACTTAGATTTGCCAGGCTTGACCTGCCTTTTACAAATCCATGCTGGCTCCCTCTGGTCAGTTGAAAATTTTCAAGGTGTTCACTCACCCTATCCTTAATTATGGACTCTAGTAATTTCTCCACAACAGATGTTAAGCTATAATTCCCTGGTTTCCCTCTCTCGCCATTCTTAAATAGCAGAGTGTCATGTGCAATTTCCAATCTAGTTAGGGCATCTGGTCCTGGGGATTTGTCACCTTTATAGTGCCATTATTTTCTTCATTACTGCTGTTTAGCATACAATAATTTTATTGTGTCCCTGTCCCTGATTCTATATTAGTTTTTTGGGAAGCTATCCTTTTCCTCCACTGTAAATACTGATGCAATGTAATTATTCAAAAAATTCTCCTCATCTCTCCTCTAGATCTTTTGCCAATGATTTTAAATCTATGACCTTTAGTTAGTGACCCACTCGCCAGTGGGAATAATTTTTCACTATCTACTTTATCAAAACTTCTCATTATCTTGGTTACTTCTTAACCTTCTCTGTTCCAAGGAAAACAGTCCTAACTTTCCCAACCTCTCCTCGTAACTGAAGTCCCTCATCCCTGATAACATCCTAGTAGCGGAGCACCCCATCTAATACCCTTACATCTTTCCTGAAGTGTGGTGCCCAGAATTGTCCACAATACTCCAGCTGAGGCCTAACCAGTGATTTATAAAGTTCTAGCATGTTCTCTTTGCTTTTATACACTATTCTTCTATTTATACACCCAAGTAACCCATAAGCATTTTTTAAACACCTTACCAACTTGCCCGGCCAACTTTAAGGATTTGTATATATGGACACCAAGGTCTCTCTGCAGATCAAAACTTTTCAAAATCTTGCTATTTATAGTATACTGTATTTCTACATTAGTTCTCCCAAAGTGCATCACTTCACATTTCTCCACATTAAACTCAATCTGCCATGATTCTGCCCATTTCACCATCCTGTCTATGTCATCCTGAAGCCTATAATTATCCTCATTGCATCTACTACTTTGTCAAGTTTCGTATCATCTGCCAACTTTATAATGCTGCTCCCTACACCTGAGTCTAGGTCGTTTATAATAATTGCAAAGAGTAATGGACCCAAAACTGACCCTTGGGAAATACCACTGAAAACCACCTCCCAGTCTGAAAAACATCCATCCACTGCCACCCTTTGCTTCCTGTCACTGGGCCAATTTTGTATCGAAACTGCCAGTTTCCCCTTAATTCCATGGGCTTCCTTCTTCTTAAAAAGGCTCCTGTCTGGCACTTGTCGAATGCTTTCCGAAAGTCCGTATATATAACATCTACTGCACTACCTTGATCAAACTTCTCTGTTACCTCATCAAACAATTCAATCATGTTATATGTCTTCAAGCCGCTTTGAACCGGAGCCCGCGCCAGTTCAAAGTGGTCCAGGCAGCACGCAAAATTCGTGCTGCCTGCTCATTATAATGATTGGAGCGCTGATCTCAGTGATAAATGTGCTGATGATTGGCTTAGCGCGCACTGGAGGGGGCCAATATCGCTGCAGTCGACTGGCCAATAAAATTTTGTGTAGGCTCCCTGTACTGCTTTGTTGCAGAAGCACCTCCTTGTCTCTCTGAAGCCATGGCTCAACAGGGAAAAGAGAGGGCAAGGAGGATCTCAGATGCAGCACTGGAGATCTTGGTTCTGAGGGTGCACAGAAGACATCCGGTCCATTAACCGCAGGGGGACAGGAGGCCTTCCAGGCAGCATGACAGAAGGCAGTGGGAGGAAATAGCACAAGCCATCATTGCCAAGTGTGCTGTCCCCAGGACCTGGATACAGTGCCCCAAGAAGTTTAATGACCTCACACGAGTGGTCAAGGTGCATCTTCAAATACCATATCCCACCCTCTGCACCACTAGCCTCACATGTTGCTCAATGCAGCATACCCCCACCACTCACTTACCAACAATCTCTAGCAATAACGACTCATACATCACAATCATAGCTTCACCTCACCCTCACACACTTACCACTGCTGCAAGACTGACACCCGCATCTCACACCATGCAAACACTTCCAGCTATTCAACCACGGCAGGCACATAGCCCAAACACTTTGCACCACACTCACTGACACACCTTCCTTTCTCTTGCAGGCAAAGGTGGCACACAACTGTGTGAGTAGCACAGATGGACGGAGGAGAAGTCTGACTTCAGAACCTGACTGAGCTGGAGGAGACAGTGCTGGAGATCATTGGAGGGGTTGTCACTGAAGCCGTGGCGAGCTGCAAGGTTGAAAGCATTACTGATGATGGTATGCGTATATCTAATCCTTCTTCTCACATCCTACTTCCCCCTCATCCCACAATCTCTTCTCACTTACAAGCTGCTGATGGTGTAACCATGCACACCTTGTTTTCTCCCCTCCCCTCACCACAACCCAGCCCTTGTGCCTTTCTCCTTTTAGATACCCAAGAATTGCCACCAGCACAGCCTGTCCCTGAAGCTGTGGAGCAGGAGAGTGAAGGAGAAGAAGAGGCACCATCACTCGATCTGACACTCCCAGGCATGAAAATGACACTGCGTGTACTTTAGAGGGTAGGATAGAGGCGGAATCTGCACATGGTGAGTCACCGGGCATGAGTGGGCTGCAGCCAGGCAGGTACTTTGGGTGCCAGCTCCCTAGAGAGCGAGTTTGCGCATGGGTCCTGCTGCACAGGATTCAGATGATGACTTTGACAGGGTGGCCTACAGAAGAAGGGTGCTGGGCATACACACAGATATGCTTGGAGCAATGGCAAGCCTGCGAGAGAACCACTTGTCAGTGTCAAGGAGCATGAAGGAGTCCGGCTCCAACAATGCACGGGGCTTTGCATGGATCTTGCAGCCCATGATTTCCAGGATGGAACTGATGGTCAACTCCATTAGGACACTTATGGACCCAACCATGATACTGGGTGTGATGTGCAATGTCGCAGCTTCCACTGCAGCACAAGTGGAAGCGACCCATCTTCTCAGTGCTGCAGTTGAAGCACAGACTGCTCTCATGCAGGCTCAGCTTGCTGCCATGCGAGCTCAGACAGATGCCATCATGGCTGGGTTTACGAGTGTGGAAAGGGGCTTGCAGGGTCTCACAGCACTCCTGCAATCTGTGCTCCAATAGATGGCGAGGAATGCTGAGATGCCGTCCTGGTGAGTGGCAGTGGCTCCATGGAGCAAGAACCTGCTGTCCTCTCTCAGGATGACAGCATTCCTACTCCCACCACTGCCATTCTACCAGAGCCCATGCTCTAGCCTGTCAGCCAGCCAGCCAGCTCAGAGTGCTGCCACCAATGCCGAGGTGGTGAGGTCGACAGCCGGGCCTTCTCGGCCCAGAGCAGCTCGAGGTTGTCATGCAAGGCCATCTGCAGTCTCGTCCACAAAAAGTCAGCAGCCTTCCACAAGCCATGAGCGGCCACTGGGGTAGCACTGCATAGGAGCACTGAGTAGGAAAAGGAACACGAAAGACAGACACTAAGGGAATGAACAAGTGTGATTAGTTGACGTTGTGTAGCTTTGCATTAATTAATTTATAAATTATGTTTGGAATATTTGTTTTGTGGTGGCTCTCATTTCAGCTTTGTGCCTAAGAGGATGCTGTGATGTTTTGTGACAGAGGGATGGTAAGGTGGGGAAGTGTTGAGCAACGGGGCTCGGGGTTGCATTAGGGGAACCGGTGTCTGATGAGACTTTCATGGACAGCCTGTCCAGAATGAGGATTTTCTGCCTGCCTCCTCCTTTCCTCTTCCTCCTCCTTTTGAGGTGGTCACGGAACACTTGGTGGCAAGGTCTGTGCCCTCATGATAGCCAAGTTGTGGAGGCAGCTTGTCCTCTTCTTTGCTGCCTCTGCTCCATCTCCCTGTCAATCTCGAGCATGAGGGGACTGCAACTAGAGCCCCATGACTGGGAGCAAGTGGTGTGAGCAGAATCCTTCAAATCAGAAGCAAGTAATTTTTCACTTGCAGCACCATTCACTGTCACCTCACTGTGGTGATTATTCCTTGATTAGTAAAAGTATTGTGATTCGTTGTTTGTTAACTGCCTTGGGATATGTGTTGTAATCTCATTGGTAGTTGATGATCACATGATGTGTTGTGGCTACCTTAAATTCAGTCCTTTTCTAGCTTTAGTTGGGACTGGATGTGGAAAGATATGCTGCTGATTTTAAAGTTAATAAAGCCTAGCTTTGGAAGGCCAATCTATTCTTTATTTCAATTTATTAACTTTATGTTAGAATGGAGCGATATCTTCAACCAGAACGATTCAAGGCTGACCCCAATTCTGCTGGAGTGGATGATGAATGGAAACATTGGTATTGTACATTTAAAAACTTTTTGGGCGTGTTGGATCAAGAGGCTCTAAATAAGCTGAATATGCTGATCAACTACATTGACCCGGATGTATATAAATATATTTTGCACTGTAAAACCTATGAAGAGGCTATTTCTACATTGGAAAAGATTTTTGTTAAACCAAAGAATGAGGTATTTGCACGTCATCTTCTATCTGCCCGTAGGCAGCAGGTGGGAGAATCTTTGGATACTTATTTACAAGCACTTCGGTGCCTTAGTGTTGACTGTAATTATAAGGCTGTGACGGCTGAAGAATATAAGGACGAATCGGTACGGGATGCTTTTATTAATGGATTACTGTCTAGATCAATTCGTCAGCGGTTGTTAGAAAATAAGACTCTGGATCTTAAAAGTGCTTTTGAGCAAGCTTCTACATTGGATGTGGCTCAGAGAAGTTCGGATTCTTATGCTCTTTTTAATCGGCCTGCGACTATGGTTTCGGCAGTTTTGGATGAAAAGGAATTATGTGGACTTAATGGGAGTGGTTTACTAGATTTTGAAACAGTTTCTACTTCGGCGGCCGTTGCCTCTAGGATTCAGAAGTGTTATTTTTGTGGGAATATCCGGCACCCTCGTCTGAAGTGTCCTGCTCGGGAGGCTGTGTGTAGTAAATGAGGCAAGAGAGGTCATTATGCACGTGTGTGCAAATCATCAGGTTCAATTACCTTCCCTTCTCCTGGTGTGGGAGGGTCTTCCTCCACTACCTCTTCTGTGACTATTCAGCCTTTAGATAGGGCGTTTATTGCATCAATTTCTGCTGCATTTGCTCATGGCCTAAACAAAGCTATAGTTACGGCTCAAGTTAATGGGTTGGAAGTGAAGGCCCTTATAGATACGGGCAGTACTGAGAGTTTTATAAGTCTTCAGTTTGTGAAGGAGAAGCATTTGAAAATTTCGCCTGTTACGTATCAGGTGTGTATGGCTCAGACGACCCTTACTTCACAAATAGCTGGTTGTTGCTTTGTGAAAATGGTTCTTCTGGGTAATACGTATACTGATATACGTCTATCTGTTTTGCCTAATCTCTGTGCGGATATTTTGATTGGACATGATGTGCTTCAGTTACACGAGTCTCTTAGTCTTTCATTTGGAGGGACTAAGCCACCTTTATCTATTTGTGGATTAACCTCTTTATCTATTCCTCCATTATCACTTTTTTCCAATTTGATGTCGGATTGTAAGCCAATTGCTACCAAGTCAAGAAGATATAGTAGTCAGGATAGAGAATTTATTAATTCTGAAGTTCAACGTCTCTTATTGGAAGGAATCATTGAACCTAGTTGTTCACCTTGGCGAGCACAGGTAGTTGTCACGATTAATGAGAGACACAAGAAACGAATGGTGATAGACTATTCCCAAACTATTAATAGGTATACTCAATTAGACGCGTACCCTTTGCCTAAGATTGATGAGCTTATCAATAAAGTATCTCAGTATAAAGTTTTTAGCACTATTGATTTAAAGAGTGCTTATCATCAGATTCCTATTGTTAAGAAGGATCAACCATATACGGCCTTTGAGGCTGGTGGAAAGCTGTATCAGTTTTGCCGAATACCATTTGGTGTTACTAATGGTGTTGCTTGTTTTCAATGGGCAATGGATGCTTTTATAAGTGATAACTCCCTCTCTGACACCTTTTCATACTTAGATGACATCACAGTGTGTGGCAAATCAAGGGTGGAGCATGATTCTAATTTAAAAAGATTCCTTCAAGCTGCGGAAAAAGTTGGGTTAACTTTTAACAAAGAGAAATGTATCTTTTCGACTACTGAGGTAAATCTATTGGGGTATATTATTTCGGGAAATAAGATTAAACCAGATCCAGAACGTCTGCGACCATTGATCGATTTACCTTGTCCTACTAATTCTAAGGCTTTGCAACGAGTTGTTGGACTGTTTTCTTATTATTCTAATTGGATTGCAAATTTTTCACGGAAGATCCGGCCTCTTATTTGGGTTACGACATATCCTCTATCATGGGAGGCCAGGACATGTTTTGAGAATTTTAAAAAGGATATTTTAGGAGCAGTTGTGCATTCCATTGATGAGCAGGTTCCCTTTGTGATTGAGACGGATGCTTCAGATTTTGCAATTGGGGCTACTTTGAACCAAAATGGAAGACCTGTGGCCTTTTTCTCACGTACTTTGAATAATAGTGAAAAAAGACATTCCTCAATAGAAAAAGAGGCATACGCAATAGTAGAAGCATTGCGTAAATGGAGACATTATTTATCGGGGCGACATTTCACGTTGGTAACTGATCAAAAATCTGTGTCCTTTATGTTTGATGTTAAACATTTTGGAAAGATTAAAAATGATAAAATAATGAGATGGAGGATTGAGTTGGCATGTTACCATTTTGACATAGTTTATCGTCCGGGGAAGGATAATGTTGCTGCTGATGCACTGTCGAGGGCTTATTGTTCTGTGATTCACGGAGATACGCTTATTAATCTTCACAATGCCTTATGTCATCCTGGGGTTACGAGGATGATACACTTCGTACGCAGTAAGAACTTGCCTTTTTCAGTTGAAGACGTCAAGCGGATGACTTCATCATGTTCTATCTGTGCTCGGTGTAAACCGAATTTCTTTAAGCCTCAACGAGCTCATCTTATAAAGGCTACTTCTCCTTTTGAACGTTTGAGTGTCGATTTTAAGGGACCTCTTCCTTCAACTACTCAAAACCGATATATATTTACTGTTGTGGACGAGTTTTCAAGGTTCCCTTTTGCTTTTCCTTGTGCAGATGTATCAGCTGCTACAGTTATTAAATGTTTGACTCAACTTTTTGTCATCTTTGGGATGCCTGCGTATATCCATTCGGATCAGGGAAGTTCTTTTATGTCTTCCCAGTTGAAGGAATACCTTCAGGGTCGGGGAATTTCTACTAGTAGAACTACCCTGCATAATCCCCAGGGTAATGGACAGTGTGAACGATACAATGGGGTGATCTGGAAGGCAGTTATGTTGGCGTTGACATCCTGGAACCTTAAGAATACACAGTGGGAAATGGTGCTGCCTGATGCCCTGCATTCCATTAGATCATTGCTTTCAACGGCTACTAATGTGACCCCCCATGAAAGGCTCTTTAACTATCCGCGGAGATCTACCACGGGATATTCGGTACCTTCATGGCTTACTATGCAGGGACCTGTGTTGCTTCGACGCCATGTTAGATTGTCAAAATATGACCCCTTGGTGGAGGAGGTGGAGCTGTTGGAGGCAAATTCCCAATATGCTCATATTCGATTCCAAGATGGGAAAGAAAGTACTGTTTCAATTAAAGACTTGGCTCCTTGTGGGGGCCAGCCCTCTTCTGAGGATATTAATAATGGTCATGATTCGGATAATGCGGATGCTGTTACAGATACTACGAATATTTCCAATCCGATTGCAGATAATCATACTTCTATTAGTCAGCCTTTGATAGATGTTTATGACCGTCCCAGTTCATCTTCTGATGGGATTTCTAATCTGGAAACCGTTGAGAATCGGGATATGATAGCCTTCCTGTTGAAGATACTTCTGTGCCTTCTGGCGTGGGAGGGCAAGGAATTTCACCAAGGTTAAGAAGGTCGACACGAACAAGATATCCGGTCGACCGATTGAAAGTGGACTTTTAAATTGATAGTAATGTTTTAAAAATTGTTGAAATATTACAGTATATTGTTTTAGTTGAGAGATACTTAATACTTATGCGTAATGTTATTATTTGTTGTTGTTCATTTAGTATTGTGTTATGTAAATAGTTTTATTCTCGTGCATAGTTTAGTTGTAAATAATTAATTGTAAATTGTAAAAGTTATTAGGTTGGAGTATATTTTAAAAGGAGGGGTGAATGTGGTGATTATTCCTTGATTAGTAGAAGCATTGTAATTCGTTGTTTGTTAACTGCCTTGGGATATGTGTTGTAATCTCATTGGTAGTTGATGATCACATGATGTGTTGTGGCTACCTTAAATTCAGTCCTTTTCTAGCTTTAGTTGGGACTGGATGTGGAAAGATATGCTGCTGATTTTAAAGTTAATAAAGCCTAGCTTTGGAAGGCCAATCTATTCTTTATTTCACTCACCAACTGAAATAACTGTAGAAAGCTCCAAACAGTTGCACAAACTTACGCGGAGCCAGTAGAAATCGAAAAGCAATTCACCTGCAATTTGTTGCTGAATAGCACCAGTGGGGTGTCCTTCCTGCTGCTGAATGCATGTTCAGTGTAACATTTGCATATTGATTTATCATTGGCCCGCAGGCATCTGTAAGGAATATCTATTATATTCACATGTGATCACATGCTGAGTTGTCATTGGCCTGCAGGCATCTGTAAGGACTGCTATTGTTTAGAAGACCCAGGGGGTCCTGACTCCATCTTGTCCACACGGGGCTGTTTGATTGAGAAAGCTTACAGACCTGATGCTTCATTAAAAGAGTTTAAACTGTAATACTCCATTGTCCTGCAATTTATTATTTTTTTACAAAGGCCTAGAAATTCAGTATAGCCACGTTTGGGGCGCTACAGCCGGGCGGCCGCTAAAGTTTGCGCCCGGCGCAACTTCGCGCCACCTTCGCCGATATTCAGTGGCATCGCCCCAAGAGGTTGCTGCTGCGCTATAACAGGCAATGCACGACTATTATTAGGCGCTAAGCCGGCGGCCCAGGGCGATACCCCCCGAGGGCGGGCGCAGCGCAGGTGCGGCGAGTTGCTGATTGACGGCAGACACTCTGGCGCCGGCGAGCTCTTAAAGGGGGAGGGTGGATTTGTTTGCCTGCCACGCCCTGCACACTGCAGCCCTGAAGCAAGGCCTGACCACTGCTGCTTGATCTGTACAACGCCCAGGACTATGGAGAAGGCCAACGTTTGCACCCATTGCAGCCGCCATTACATGTTTCCAATCAATGCTATGGCTCTGAAGTTAAAGACAAGTGCAAAGCTGTGGCCTGAAGCCACAAGTACCTGTGCGAGTGTTGAGCCAAACCAGAAAGCTCTCTACCTTTGTCTCTCTGCAAAGATCCGTCTCTCACAAAGAAGGAGTGTTGCAAAATGGCTGCCATTTCTACTGCAGGAGGAGTGCCCTTTAATTTGCGCCCCCCGCAGCAACTGGGAACCGTTCCCCTCTACCAGTCGCTAGGGGCGCCAGGTGCACAATAGGCCGGCGCCACTGATTTTCCGGTTTGGGGCGCACAAAGGGCGTTGCACGATGAAATGACGTCAGGATCTGAGCGCGCGCAAAGGCTTTGCACCACCGCTAAATCTTTACTGAAGTTGGGGAGAGGCGCAGATCGCACTGCGCCCGGCCGCTAGCCACCTAGCGCCCCACATCTCCTCCTCCTAAGGCGCTAGCGGCTGGCGCAAACAACTGAATTTCTAGGCCAAAGTGTGCAAAACAAGACATGGTGTCAGAACAGGGATTTGAAATGGACATCGTTGGAGCTCCCATACCTCGAATGAATTGGAACTCCTTGAACTTACATAGAGAATGGTGCAAGTTCAAGCTACACGTGGAATTAATGTTCTCGGGGCCATTGAAAAGAAAAGGAGAGGAAGAAAGTTGCAGCTATCTATTCCTGTGGATCGGAGAAAAAGGGAGAGACATTTTTAGCACATGGTCTCTCACCGCGGATGAAGCAAAGGTACTGAAAAGTTATTTTGACCGTTTTGAAGCATATGTGATGCCCAAGACAAATACGATATTCGCTAGCTACAAGTTTCAGGAGAAAGTACAAGGAGCTAGTGAGTCATTTGAACAGTTCGTGACTGAGTTAAAACTGCTGGTAAATGACTGTGCATATGGAGATAAAGATGAGATGGTCAGAGACTGCATCGTGTTTGGAATACATTCAGCTAAAGTGAGAGAGAAACTTTTGAATGTTGGGTCCGGGCTAACGCTGGACAAAGCTATAGACATAGCTAGATCGCACGAGATAGCCCAAGCACAGTTGAAAACCATAACCGGCGCCACGAGCAGCTCGAGTGAACAGACAGTGCATGCAGTTAATAGACACACACCAAAGAACACTGCCCAGAGAGCGTGTTTCAGAACAGAAAGAACAGCGAGAGCTCTAAAAATGGGTGACACAGACATAAAACGCTTCAAAAACTGTGGATATTGTGGAAACAACTGGCATGGAGAAAAGGAGTACTGCCCTGCCAAAGGAAGGCAATGTACTAAATGTGGTAAACAGAACCACTTTGCTAAAGTTTGCAAGACTGTTTTTGGAAAAGCAGTACACACAGTGAGTGACAGCCAAATGCCAGCTAGAAAGCCAAATGCAGAGGAACTGTTTATTGATTCTGTGTCACAGAAAAAATATTTCAGAGACTGAGCAAGCTTATGCCGATATTGAGATAGGAAAACAGGGCAAAGAGCTTAAGTTTAAACTAGACACTGGATCTCAGGTTAATGTAATTCCTCTGAGTGAGTATCACAGCTTGAAGGATGAGTGTGAGCTACAGCCCACCTCACGCAGACTGACCGGCTATGGGGGTGAGCAGCTCATTGTAAAAGGCTCATGCGTGATGAAATGCAAGTACAAAGAAAGCGACATAATGTTGAACTTTTACATTGTTGAAATTCAAGCACCTCCAGTGCTAGGTCTAAAGGCATGTTTAGACATGGACCTCGTCAAGTTAGTGCTATCATTGACAGCACCAGTTGAGAAGCAGACAGTCATGGAGGAGTTTGCTGACATTTTCAAAGGAATCAGACTATTCCCAGGTGAATGCACTATTCACCTTGACCCAGCAGCAACCCCTGTGTTTTACCCACCGAGAAGGATACCCCTTCCTCTACGTAGTCGCCTGAAGGAGGAGCTGCAGAGCATGGAGAATACAATAATCATCGTCCGGGAAACAGAACCGACAGAGAGGGTCAACGCATTAGTAGTGGTTGAGAAACCACGTACAGGCAAGCTCAGAGTCTGTCTAGACCCCAGAGATTTGAACAAGACTATCAAACGCCCTCACTACCCTCTACCAATGCTAAATGACATCACACCCAAGCTAATGGGAGCACGTTACTTTAGTGTAATGGACGCACAATCAGGATACTGGACTATCAAGCTCACGGAAGAGTCATCTAAGCTAACAACGTTCAACACACCATTTGGACGCTACCGATTTCTGCGTTTACCATTTGGTCTTATCTCAGCTCCGGATGAATTCCAGTGGAAGATCGATGAAACCTATGAAGGCCTCGACGGAGTAGTTGCAATCGTAGATGACATCCTCATCTATGGCAGGAATAGAGAGGAACATGACAGGAACCTCCGTGCGATGCTACAAAGATCATGGGAGAAAGGTATCCGGCTCAACCCCGAGAAAAGCATAATCGGATCCACCGAGATCAGTAATTTCGGGCAGCGCCTCTCAACTGATGGCATTAAGCCGGATCCAGAGAAAATCTCCGCCATCAAGAAGATGGAGCCGCCGAAGAACCACGCAGAGCTAGAGACAGTTTCAATTTCAATTTCAATTTTATTGGTCACATAACTAAATACAAGAAGTGTAATCTAGTCAGTGAAATGCTTTTTCTTGACGAGCCGAGAGCACCATGCAGCAAGAACACTTAGCTGCCTGGTACACACGGAGTTCGCAAGGACGGCAGCCATCTTCATCGGCGCCATCACAAAAACACATACCGACATATACACGCATACATACTTTAAATATAAATAAAGCAGACATAAAATAAATAAAAGACATAAAAAGACAGCACATAAAATGAACAAGCAATAATGTAAAAAATATTTTTCTACAGTAATTACATTGATATTTCTACTCGGGCTTCTAGAATAATCTTTGGTTACAGGTTGGCTGCACTGGGAGAGCATCGTGAGGAACTCACAACTTATCATTAAATAAATTTAATGAATAAATTAATAAAATTAAATAAAGTGCCCCCTCAGTCTTTCTCGATGTTTCCATCTTGGTCTCTCTCGATGTTTCCCCTCTGTCTTTCTCGATGTTTCCTCTCAGTTTTTCTCGATGTTTCCCCTCGGTTTCTTCCACACACCTGGCCTGCACATTACCCCTGGCTGTCCAACTTGGCGTCCTGGTAACCGGGTTCCTCTCCAGCTCTCGACCTTCAAACTGTCTCTCCAGCTCTCGACCTTCAAACTGTCTCTCCAGCTCTCGACCTTCCAACTGTCTCTCCAGCTCTCGACCTTCAAACTGTCTCTCCAGCTCTCGACCTTCAAACTGTCACTCCAGCTCTCGACCTTCCAACTGTCTCTCCAGCTCTCGACCTTCAAACTGTCTCTCCAGCTCTCGACCTTCAAATTGTCACTCCAGCTCTCGACCTTCCAACTGTCTCTCCAGCTCTCGACCTTCCAACTGTCTCTCCAGCTCTCGACCTTCCAACTGTCTCTCCAGCTCTCGACCTTCCAACTGTCTCTCCAGCTCTCGACCTTCAAACTGTCTCTCCAGCTCTCGACCTTCAAACTGTCTCTCCAGCTCTCGACCTTCCAACTGTCTCTCCAGCTC
Organism: Somniosus microcephalus; assembly: GCF_052327205.1. NCBI lineage: Eukaryota > Metazoa > Chordata > Chondrichthyes > Squaliformes > Somniosidae > Somniosus > Somniosus microcephalus. The sequence goes on along the minus strand of NC_140996.1, from coordinate 52,889,273 downwards.
TCGACCTTCAAACTGTCTCTCCAGCTCTCGACCTTCAAACTGTCTCTCCAGCTCTCGACCTTCAAACTGTCTCTCCAGCTCTCGACCTTCAAACTGTCTCTCCAGCTCTCGACCTTCCAACTGCCTCTCCAGCTCTCGACCTTCAAACTGTCTCTCCAGCTCTCGACCTTCAAACTGTCTCTCCAGCTCTCGACCTTCCAACTGTCTCTCCTGCTCTCGACCTTCCAACTGTCTCTCCAGCTCTCGACCTTCCAACTGTCTCTCCAGCTCTCGACCTTCAAACTGTCTCTCCAGCTCTCGACCTTCCAACTGTGTCTCCAGTTCTCGACCTTCAAACTGTCTCTCCAGCTCTCGACCTTCAAACTGTCTCTCCAGCTCTCGACCTTCAAACTGTCTCTCCAGCTCTCGACCTTCAAACTGTCTCTCCAGCTCTCGACCTTCCAACTGTCTCTCCAGCTCTCGACCTTCAAACTGTCTCTCCAGCTCTCGACCTTCAAACTGTCACTCCAGCTCTCGACCTTCAAACTGTCACTCCAGCTCTCGACCTTCAAACTGTCTCTCCAGCTCTCGACCTTCAAACTGTCTCTCCAGCTCATGACCTTCAAACTGTCTCTCCAGCTCTCGACCTTCCAACTGTCTCTCCAGCTCTCGACCTTCAAACTGTCTCTCCAGCTCTCGACCTTCAAACTGTCACTCCAGCTCTCGACCTTCAAACTGTCACTCCAGCTCTCGACCTTCAAACTGTCTCTCCAGCTCTCGACCTTCAAACTGTCTCTCCAGCTCATGACCTTCCAACTGTCTCTCCAGCTCTCGACCTTCCAACTGTCTCTCCAGCTCTCGACCTTCCAACTGTCTCTCCAGCTCTCGACCTTCCAACTGTCTCTCCAGCTCTCGACCTTCCAACTGTCTCTCCAGCTCTCGACCTTCCAACTGTCTCTCCAGCTCTCGACCTTCCAACTGTCTCTCCAGCTCTCGACCTTCCAACTGTCTCTCCAGCTCTCGACCTTCCAACTGTCTCTCCAGCTCTCGACCTTCCAACTGTCTCTCCAGCTCTCGACCTTCCAACTGTCTCTCCAGCTCTCAACCTTCCAATCCGTATGTGGAATAGCTCTGCTTGCGGATTTTCCTCCACTTCTTGGGCACTTTCTTATTGATTTTAGTAAGCGACTGCTTTGATGCCTTGCGAGACACACCGCCCTTACCCGCCGCCTCCGACATTACCGTCAGTTCAAACAACCTGCTACTCAATCTACTCAAGACAGTAGTAGGCCTGGTTAACTAATAGCCAAGTTTGCCCCGAGCCTCTCCGAAATCAACGCACCCATGCGTCAGTTGCTCAAACAATCCAATGAGTTCCTGTGGGACAAACAACATGACACAGCATTTCAGAAAATGAAAGACCTAATCACCAGAGAACCAGGACCAGTTCTTGCCTACTTCGACCCCAACAAAGAGCTCAGACTACAAGTAGATCCGTCAAAGTACAGGCTAGGTGCAGTATTACTGCAAGAAGGAAAGCCCATCGGCTACGCTTCCAGATCTCTCACAGACAGTGAAATCAACTATGCTCAAATTGAGAAAGAGCTATATGCAATTCTGTTTGGATGTAAGCGTTTCCACCAATACGTCTATGGCCGACAAGTCATTGTGGAATCCGACCACAAGCGCCTCGAGTCAATCATGAGGAAACCACTAGCCGCAGTCCCACCAAGGCTACAGAGAATGATCCTTCAGCTACAGAAGTATGACTTCACAATCATTCACCGTCCAGGCAAAGACATTCCTGTCGCAGACATGCTCTCCAGAAAGTCTCTTAGCTACCAGGACAGCAGCCTCAGTGAAGGCATGGATGTGCAGGTGCACATGGTGTACAACAGCTTACCTGTGAGTGACTCAAAACTGAAGGAGATCCAAGCAGGAACAGAGAAAGATGCACAACTCACACTGCTGAGCAAAGTCATACATGAAGGATGGCCTGAGGAAAGGAGGAAATGCCCTCGGAGCATATCTGAATTCTGGAACCACAGAGACGAACTGTCACAAATCAACTGAATCGTCTTCAAAGGGGAGAAAATCATCATTCCTACCAGTCTCAGAGAAGAGATGTTGACAAAAATTCCTGCTGGACATATGGGCATGGAAAAATGCAAACAAAGAGCACGTGACATTATGTTTTGGCCCGGAATATGCAAACACATTGAGGACATTGTCGGAAAATGTTCCATTTGTCGAGAACGCCGCCCATCAAATGTCAAAGAGCCCATGATACCTCATCGTATCCCAGTCAGGCCCTAGCAGGTCACGGCATCGGATCTGTTCACATGGAACAACGAGGACTACATAATGACTGTTGATTACTACAGCAGATTTTTTGAATTGGACAAGCTTCACAGCACCAAATCTGCAGCTGTGATCCACAAGCTAAAGGCAGCCTTTGCCAGGCATGGCATTGTAGAGACTTTAGTCTCAGACAATGGCCCCCAATACAAATCGAAAGGGTTCGAGTCGTTTGCCAAGGAATGGGATTTCACACATGTCACATCAAGCCCACATTACCCTCAAAGTAATGGTCTTGCTGAAAAAACTGTCCAGATTGCAAAAACACTCATGGACAAAGCCAAAGCGGACAAAAGAGACCCTACATCAGTCTCCTTGAGTACCGCAACACACCGGTTGACAACTTCAAGTCACCAGCACAGCTGTTGATGAGCCGTAGACTTCGCTCAATCCTTCCAAGCACCAACCAGCAGCTGCAGCCAGAGGTCATCAGCTGAAAGCAAGTGCATGCAAAATGTGTACAGAGACAGCAACACCAAAAGAGATACTATGACAGGTCAACTAGGCTACTGCCACCGCTGCACAATGGAGAATCCATCAGAATCCAGGAGCATGACTACTGGAAGCCAGCAGTCGTCATCCAGCCAGCTGACACTGAGCGATCATATCACGTCCGCACCCCAGAAGGACAGGTGTACCGCCGCAATCGCAGGCACCTCCTGAACACCAAGGAACAACACCGTCACTCCGATGAGAGGATCAGTGCAACAGAGTGTGATGAACAGAGCAATACACAAAACACATCATACTTACCTGAACCGAAACCTGAACCTGATTTGTTGACTGATTCAGGAGCATGCTCAGTTCCATACCACACAAGGTCGGGATGAGAGGTCAAGCCTAGAGTTATCCTTGACTTGTGAACTGCCAAAGGGTGTAGGTGGATCGCTGCCCTAAAAAAACTGTACATCGTTATTGAAACGTTGAGATGTTTTCAGTGCTAGTTAAATGTTGAGTTTACTTATATGTTGATACTATTGAGAACATTATGTAGAAGAAAGGTTCAAAAGTAATGCACAACATTTTTCTTTTAAAAGAAAGGGGATGTAACATTTGCATATTGATTTATCATTGGCCCGCAGGCATCTGTAAGGAATATCTATTATATTCACATGTGATCACATGCTGAGTTGTCATTGGCCTGCAGGCATCTGTAGGACTGCTATTGTTTAGAAGACCCAGGGGGTCCTGACTCCATCTTGTCCACACGGGGCTGTTTGATTGAGAAAGCTTACAGACCTGATGCTTCATTAAAAGAGTTTAAACTGTAATACTCCATTGTCCTGCAATTTATTATTTTTGTACAAAGTGTGCAAAACAAGACATACAGCTGTTCGTAATTTGGAGAGGACGTTGAATGGAGTGGTGACATCGAAACTGGCAGGTCATGCATCAAATCAGCTTTGCACACTGATTGACATCACAATCTTCCTCATGATCATTTCTCAAGCGAGCGCAGGCAACGGTTGCATTGCCGACTTGCCCAAAATGGCGGCCACCGTGGGACCCACTGGAAGTGGGCGGAAGCAAGGCAGCCGCCATTTTTTCTCTGAAACCAGCCTTATCAGCTGGCGCTAAGGTGCTGAATTTCACAGCCAGAGTTCCATGCTTTTCTTCGGTGGTTTTGACACTAATACTAATGAGATTGCCATCTAATTTCGGCATCAATTGTTGCCAGCAAAATGACCGTGAATTTTGAGTAAATTTTGATGTAACTTGCCGATTAGGCTGCCACAGAAAATCTCGGGCCTACATAATATCTATTGTAAATATTGAGAGAAGGCTCACTTACCATGACAAGCAGCGTGAAAAATCTGTCTTTTTCTTGCAGTATTACTCGAATCATGATCCTGTTAGCATACAAACACAGAAGAACCAAAGCCCTTTCCAGATACAACACAGAAATAAGGATGTTGTTATGTTATAGACACTAACCAGTATCTCTGCAGAGTAAAATCAGATCAACAGATTCAAATGACACTGTCAGTTCCCACATCACCCTTTGTCCAGGGTCATGCATGCAGAGCTCTGACTACTAATTTGAAAAGTCAGTGGACAGCTGGAATGATAGCTGGCTATCTGATATCAGTACAAAAAAAAAACCCTACAAAATAATTACATACTGTTACCTGAGAAAATTCTGGTTGCCATATTATAAAAAGGACATAGAAGCACTGGAGAGGGTGCAGAGAAGATATACAAGGATGATACCAGAAATGCGAGGGTATACAGATCTTTCTCTTGAAAAAAGAAGGCTGAGGGGTGACCTAATAGAGGTCTTTAAAATTATGAAAGGTTTTGATGGAGTGGATACAGAGAGAATGTTTCCACTTGTGGGGAAGAGCATAACTAGAGGCCATCAATATAAGATAGTCACCAAGAAATCAAATAGGGAATTCAGAAGAGACTTCTTTACCCAAAGAGTGGTGAGAATGTGGAACTCACTAGCACAGGGAGTGGTTGAAGCGAATAGTATAGATACATTTAAGGGGAGGCTAGACAAGCATATGAGGGAGAAGAGAATAGAGGATTATGCTGACAGATTTAGATGAGGAAAGACGGGAAGAGGGTCGTGTGGAGCATAAATGGACTGGTTGGCCCGAATGGCCTGTTTCTGTGCCGTATATCCTATGTAATCCTAAGTAATGTAATGGGCCAGAAATTCCAGGCCAGAAGCGTGAGTGCGCTCGGGGTACTCACGCTTCTGGCCGTTGGAAATGCCGGCGTTCAGCAGGAACAGCGCATGCGGGGAACGCCGGCATTTCCAGACCTCGAGCGCGTGCGACTGCACAGGCAGCGCTTGCGCAGTGAGCTTCGTGGATTTCATTCATGAAATCCGTGAGGGTAAGTCCTCAGAACTTACACTGAAAAAAAGCAAGTGTAAAGTGGTTCATTGGCTGCGGAGGAAGATATATTTTATCGTGGAGCTTTTGAAATGCAATGTTTTTGTTTGGGAAAGGGAGGGAAGTTATTTTAAGAAATTTTAAGTAAGTTTTAAAGTTAAAATTTTTTTTTTTTTAAAGGGTTTTCAGAACGGTAGGTAGAAGGAGCAATTGTGGCTGTGTGAATGGAATGTGAGAATGAGTTATGTATGTATGTCCACATATATTCCTTTACGTATATGTATGTATGTTTTATATTCCTTTACTATGAATGTATGTTTTTAATTCTGATTTTCCAATAAGTTACTTTCTCTGAAAGTCATAATTAAATAATACATTCATACACATAAGTAAAGGAATATATACATAACACGCAAAGGAATATATACAGACATACATAGTTTCAGAAGCTCCACGATAAGAAATATCTTCCTCCGCAGCCTCTGTAGCAACTGTACCCATGCTTTTTTCATGTGTAAGTTGTAATGACTGGACCTCACTGAAAGCATTAATGAAAGCGGCGAATTATACTGCGCACGCGCTGCATGTGCAGTCACACGCGTTCTGCCTCTGAACCCCTTCGTTCAGAGGACAGGAAATGCCGGTTTTCCCCACATGCACTGTGCATGCTGAAAACCGGCATTTCATCCGGCCAGATGCGTAAGTACCCCGACCGTACTAGCGCATTTGGAAGGGAATTATTGGGCCAACATTTTACATGTCAATAAAATAAAAAATTTAACACTTGCACCACTTGCCCCCTCGCACCTGAGACTGAGGGTCCAAGGAGGTGCATTGCGCAAGAGGTCATCATCGGACGTATCCTCACACTGTTCCCTTTGGGGAACTGTATGAAGTGGTGGAAGGATTTATGGCCGTGATTAACGCTCATTCCGTGACCGTAACCATCTTTGAACCAGCCATTAGGGTGGTTAGTCCTATGGCGGGAGGGTTTTACGGGCTCCCACAACCCATCTGAGGGGGGGGGGGGCGGCCACCAACACCCACGGACGCAAGTATCCCGCTGGATGTCCACCCAGAATTTAAAGTTGGAGCTCCGACTCCACTTGCCGGGACTGTCTGGAGTGGGGTTCAAAACCCTACTCCTTCTGGCCCAGCGGCGGGGATGCTTACTGCTACGCAAAAGGCCCACTCCGCACAAAAGGTGACACCCATACGTTTCCTGCGCCTTTTCCCTCCCCGTGACTGGAGCCCTATGCTGCCATTTCACGTTGCTAATCGGATTGGGCCTTTGTCATAGCGGTAGGATCCCTGCCGCTGGGCCAGATCAGGGTAGGGTTTCGAACCCCGCTCCAGACAGTCCCGGCAAGTGGAGTCGGAGCTCCGGCTCTAAATTCTGGGTTGACATCCAGTGGGATATTTGCGTCCATGGGTGTGGGTGGCTCCCCCTCCTTGTATAGCTTGTGGGAGCCCTTAAAACCCTCCCGCCATAGGACTAACCGCCCTAATGGCTGGTTCAAAGATGGTTACGGTCACGGAATGAGCGTTAATCACGGCCATAAATCCTTCCACCACTTCATACAGTTCCCCAAAGGGAACAGCGTGAAGACACGTATGACGACGACATTGCTAAATAAATAAATGGAATTAAAAAAATTCTTTTAGGGCTTTTAAAAGTCTTTAAATTGCTTTAATTCTCTTTAAAACTACTTCAGATTACTCAAAATAGTGTAAACATTTTAAAAAGTTTATAAAAGTTACCAAAATCTTCAAAAAACTTCCAAAAACCTATTTAAACTGCTGCTTTGCATGTAAAAAAGCAAAGCAGCTTGACAGAAACATTGGGGACGTGTCCAGTGAAACTGAGACCTCAAGGGGCGTGTCTCACTTACACTGCACGCTCCTGGGTCCGCGCTGGCTGCGCTCCTGGGCGGCGTGACGTCATACGCTGCCCGGGATTCTTGCTTCAGTTTCTGGAAGTGCAGGCGTCCCTGGAGCTGATCGGCAGGAGCGCGGGGTAAGTGCAAATACGGGGCTTGCACGCGCTGCAAGCCCCGTTCTGGAATTTCTGGCCCAATGTAATCCTATGTAAACTTGGCTTTGCACTGAAGTACAGTTTAACTGCAGTCTACACAATTTCAGACTCAGGATTTGCTTGAATTAAGTCACCAGTTGCTACTTCTTTCAGTAGTCTTTGAAGCAATGTCACCTGACAAGTGTTTTGCTAATTATCCAGGATATTATGATACTTTCATTCTATTTCAATTGTCATTTTCTGATTTCTTTGAGATGGACAACAGTTTGGATGTCTGTTTAGTGACTATGGGCTGGATTTTGTGGGTGGTCAGCTGGCGCGATCGGTGGCAGGTCGGGTGGGAAAGTGTTTTTTTCCACAGCGGGTGTCGCTGTAAACCCGTTGCCACGTGCCTTTCCCCGATGTCGGGTCTGTCAGTGCTGAGCAGACCTGACATGCAGCGGCGGGTTCACAGCGGGAGACCCAACTCAGGTAATTCGTGGCTTGTTTAGAGAATTAATTTCAGCTCGCCACCTGCATTTGACAGCTCGCCCACGAGCTCCACGCTGGTCATGGACCATGCCTGTGAAGCTGAGGCGGGAGTTCAGTGGCCATTGAATCAGCTGTTGAGTTGACAGCTTCAAATGTACAGTAAAAGCTCCCACCTTACAGGGATATCTTCCCTCAGCCACAAGCTCTTCCTCACGGCATTTCCACAACAGATTCACCATGCTGCAAGTCTTTACACAAGCCTCCATCCAGTTTGACCTCATTACCTCTCTCACAATTGACAGATTGCTTCTGTCATCTCTACTTCACCTGCCATCTATTCCATTAGCATGGGTGCCCTTTATACTCTCTCATCTTGGTCGTCAGAATCCCACCACGATCAGCCCCAACACCAGCAGCACCAGGCACACCAGCAGCACCAACACCAACCTTCTCCGCAATCACCTGATGCAGCACAGGACAGAGGGCATCAGCACTCAACCACATTGCTTCCCGGGAGGCCAGGGATGGCCTCACCATGGCCACATTTACTTCACTTGTTGTTGTACATCCATGTCCTCCTGACCGCATCCTTACTTGTGCCCTCCTCTGCAATGTGCAACCAAGCTGTGTTGATCTTCTGGGGAGGTCTTTTTCACCCATGGGAAGGGAAGAGAACCTCCCTCTGTGCTCTGACTCCCTCCCTAAGCATATGGAGGGAGTCATGGGAGAGCCTGGGTGCAGCCCTGCACCTCTGTGCAGCACTTGTCAGTGTTTGCAGCACTTCAATGCTGTAGAACACTGACAGCACAAATGTCAAAAGAAAGTTGGCCATGGACCCTTTAAGGAAACCGGTTGATGATGCGTCATCAAATTATGTCACCAGACCCACTTCCTCTAATTGGCCGGCAAACACGCTGAGCAGGCTTAACAAACCCAATCAACAGAAAGTCATTTCAGAGGCAGGGATAAAGGCAACAGTAGGGCCGGGACCCGTCATCGACGATGCCAGACACGGACCCGCCAAGGTTCATAAAATCGCGGCCCATGTCTATTTGTGAGGAAATTTGTGCTAAAATGACAAGGTAAGACAAATGTACTAAAAAGTTTAATACAACTGTTATGCACAGTTGATATGGATTTTAAAAGGGGGAATAATTCAGTATCGCCCAGTTTGGGGTGCGATTATTGGCCGTGCGCAAAGTTTAGCGCCTGGCACTAATTATCGCCTCTGACGGCAAACTTGGCTTTTATCACCCCTGGAGGTGATTGGACTGCTAAATCAGGCACTACACACCTCTCTTAAGGTGCAAAGGCCGAGGAGCGAGGCGCTACCTCAGAGCACGGGCGCAGCGCAGGTGCTGTCAGTTAGCCATGGAACACAGACACACTGGCGCCGGACAGTTCTTAAAGTGGAGGGTCGATCTTGCTCTCCAGCCATACCCTGCTCATTGGAGCCTTGAATCTCGGCCTGGAGAGACCTGTGCCGAAATCTTGCAGGCAAGGACTATGGAGAGGGCCAGGGAGCGAGCACAGAGCTTCAGCGAGCGGGCCTTGGAGGCTCTGGTTGGCGCGGTGGAGCGCAGAAGATCAATACTGTACCCAGAGAGTGGCAGGAGGCCTTTGCCGCGCGATCACAGAAGAGTGTGGAGGGAGGTGGCTCAGAATGTCTCCTCCAGGAGCATGGTGCCCAGGACCCATATACAATGTAGAAAGAAGTTCAATGACCTCACTCGGGTCGTCAGGGTGAGTGGCTTATTTTCAATACCTCTCCATCCCTCCATCTCAACCTCACTCTATGGCTAGAGGGTCTTAAAACCCCAATGCCCAACACTCATCCAACACCTATGGCCCTCTCATGAAACACACATGCACAATCCACACTTTACATACAGTAAGGGCTATTCACCTATGGGAGGCACATCAGGCAAGACCATGGCTGCATACAGTAAGGGCTATTCACCTATGGGAGGCACATCAGGCAAGACCATGGCTGCATTCAGTAAGGGCTATTCACCAATGGGAGGCACATCAGGCAAGACCATCGCTGCATTCATTAAGGGCTATTCACCTATGGGAGGCACATCAGGCAAGACCATGGCTGTATATTTACTCATACGACATCCTTTTTCTTGCAGGCGAAGCTATCTCATAATAGGAGACAGCAGCAATGGACGGATGGAGGGCGGCCTCAGCTGCAACCCCTCAGCGATCTTGATGAGCGCGTCCACAGGATTGTGGCAAGCCGGGTGATTGGTCCCATCGCTACTGGAGAGGCCAACCCCGTTCTGGACAGCAATGGTAGGTCATCACCTTTTTGTCCTCCCTCCTTCCACTTGTACCTCAGAACACCAACCTTTGACACTTTCAATCCAACTTACTAAATCACTGCACTTCTTCCTCCCTTACTGCCCCCCTGTCCTCACGCTAAAGCCACTCTTGTACCTCCCTGCTTTCAGATGGTGATTCACCAGCTGAGGAGACGGGCCCTCAAGCTGCCAGTGGGAGTGAAGCCGAAGGCGAGGAGGAAGATGAAGTCGGAGCATCAGCGCCACCCTCTCCCGAGGAAGCCCATGCCCACACTGGGAACATGCCTTCCCTGGAGGGGAGCAGGGGGGAAGGGTCTGATGAGGGTGAAGCTCCAGGACCCAGCGGGCAGCAGCAACGCGATGTGGGTAGGGAATCTCAGGGGCCTTCTCCCCAGAGGGAGAGTATGCCAGCGAGTCCTACTGCACTGGGCGCAGAGGAGGAGCGGCTGACCGCTGAAATGAACACCCAGGCAGTGGACATGCACACTGAGCTCATGGGTGCACTGGGAAGGGTGCCCGAATGCATTGAATCACTGGCAAGGAGTGTGGAGCACTTTGCTGTAGCACAGGCAGATGCCGTGCAAATGTTTAGTGCTGCAATTCAGTCACTGGCTGCCATGACCCCATCTCTGACTGCTCTCATGCAGGCTCAGATTGAGGCCACGCGAGCACTGACTGCTGCCATCCTCGCTGGTTCAGACACATTTCCCCAGGGCTCTCACCGTGCCGCAGCAGGCCAGCAATCTGTGCTCCAGCAGATTGCGCCGGATGCTGAAGTCCTGCCCCGTGGGAGTGCCAGTGTGTTGGTCGAGCAGGGAGTTGCTGTCCTCTCTCAAGATGACAGCATTCCTGCAGCCACCACTGTCACTTCTCCACTGCACTTGCCACCGCCTGTAGGACAGACTGCTGCCGCCCATGCAGAGTTGGTGCAGTCTGCAGCCGGGCCCTCCAGGCCCAGAGCTGGTCGAGGCCATCCTTCAAGGGCATCTGCAGTCTCAGGTTCTGACAATCAGCAGCCTTCCACCAGCCTTGCTGCAGCCACTGGGGTCCCATTACAGAGGAGCAGTAGGGTGGGAAGGGGGGAAGTGTGCAAGGGAAGGAGATCACCCTCGAATGGCAAAAAGTAGGAGGTGTGACAAAATGTTGGTCATTTTTTTATTAAAGGCCGAGGTTCGTGGTCAAACTTTTGTTTAGTGCTTTGGACATTATCTTCAGGTTGTGAGAACCAGTTATGTTAATGGCTGTTTTTTTGTGTTTCTTTCTATTAGTTTGTCATGAGGAAATGACACACACAGAGTTTGTAGAATAAATAAGTTTTTGTATTCAAAATGTACATGTTTGGTCTTTGCGATCCTTGCTGCCTTGGCTGGCTGAGGGTTTGCAGGTTGGTTTCATTCATGTTGTTCTCAATGGCCAAAGCCATTTCCTCAGCAAGGGCCTAGAAGCGGCTTGCTATCAGCCGTTGACGGACGGCCCTTCCAGTTTTGACATTGTGGGCCTCCCTCCCGCCTTGGTGCTGCTGATGATCATCCACCTCATCTTCCTCTTCCTCCTCCTCCTCTGGTGGTGATCCAAGGCCTGGTGGCATTGGCTGGGTCCTGAGGATTGCCAGGTTATGCAGCATGCAACACACAACAATGAAGTGGGAGACTCGGTCAGGCGAGTGCTACAGGGCCCCTCCAGAATGGTCCAGACAGCGGAACCGTTGCTTGAGCATGCCGATTGTGTGCTCAACGATATTCCTGGTAGCTTGATGGCTCTCGTTGTACCGCAGCTCAGCAGGGGTGTTGGGCATACGGAGTGGTGTCATCAGCCAGGAGCACAGTGGATATCCCTTGTCCCCGACAAACCTGGGTGATGTGGTGCCTGGAAAAGTTCTGCGACAGTAGTCTGGCGCAGGATGTATGCATCGTGGCTGCTGCCAGGATAAAAGGCATTGACAGGAATGTGGAATTTTTGCGAATCCTACACTCCCCCCGTGACACTAAAACTTGCTTGAAGTATCATCCTTACAAGGTGAGCAAAATTTTCTGACCCTCCATAGTCAACCTTCCCCTGTAATTACCTATCTAATACACCCACGACACACGCACTTCCCATTCCGCGAAAATGTAGTGTACATAAGTATACATAGAATAACTACAGTTGTTTACACACATCCAAGCATGAAGGGGTCCAACACCCCTGCACCACTTGGTACACATATATCTTTATGAACAACGCGTCGCAAAATTTTTTATTAAAACAACAAACCCCCAAAAAAATCTTTAATCAAAAATACAAGAAAAAACTCAGAAAGGGTTGTCTCCCTCCACCTTTACATAATGTTCCTTCCAGATCCTCTGGTTTTGGAACTCTAACAACGGACCTTATCCCTTGCACTGGATGCAGACTAGTTACAACACTATCCCTAACTGGCAAACCACAAGAATGTGGGAAGCCAGTCTGATCCATGAAGGGACCTCTATTATTGAAAATGTCCCACCAGGGTGGAATCACAATATCCAATATCTTAGCCCATATCTCTACTGTTTTCTGCTCTAGAGTGTAAAAATGTTTCTGCGAAACAATAAAGGCTTTGAGTATTTTGGTAAGGTGTTCAGGGAGAGGGGGAATTTTGTAGCCAAAATGCGCTACATACTTCTGCAAATTGGTAAAATTCTCCTTCACAGTGAGGTGAACAGTGGAGGGTTCAGGAATGGGAACAATTCGCTCCTGGGCCGCTTGAACTTCTGCCTCGGGTTTAAAACAGAAATTGCTGTCACTAACCGGACACCAGCTATGCTGTCCATGCTGGTAGTGGGACGCTCCTGTGGTGACACAGTATGTCCCACCTCCTATCTATGCTACCTGCGGGGAACATGGCCTTGTGCCATTGCTTCCATGGTACAATTTATAGGTTTCACGCCAGCAGCTCTGAACCCGCACTGTGGTTTTGAATAGTTATTCAAGTGCTGGGGACACTGGATTATGTGTGCTCCCCAGCTCCGGCACCCTGAGAGGTCAGTACCTGTCATAGCGTGCTCCCACTTTATGATGTAAGGTGGGACCGCTGTGAAACAAATGTGTGCACCCCCTTGAATGACTCCAATGTTCTCTACCCTGTATACTGGTGCGGGCCGGGCTGTCCTACCCATGACCGGCATCCTAACTACTACTCCCATGCTGGTGTGATTGGACCATCCACAATCCACTGGGACTGGGTAGGCTTCGGAAGCTAGCCGGAGTTGGCACAGGCTTAATGCATTCTCAAATGGATGGAGGGCTGCGAGGTGTTTGTTGCTGATCCAGAAGGGGACTAAACCCTGTTTTAAATCCTCCAGATTACTGCGGCCCTCGCCCAGCAACCACGCCCTGTATAGCATGCACACCTCATTCTGTGCAGCCTGGTCAGAAGCATTTCTGTCCTCCCTTATGAGGGCATTTACCGTCTTTGCGTGCTCCTCCAACTCCGCTATGATCTCCTTTAAATGGACCGCCATGGCCTGGTCCTCATGCAACTCCGAGCCCACCACCTTGTTCTCATCCATTAATATCTTCCTTAACTGAGTTTTTAAACCATTTATCTGGGTCTACAGCTCTATGTCATCCAGACTGTTGATGACAGAGGACCCAGTGTTAAACGCAGTAAAAACATCATTCCATACTCCCCTTCTTTGTCTCCCTGCATTACCCAAAAACTCACAGTTCGGGTTTGTCCACATTGGCGAAATCGAACTCTTAAAACTTCTTGAACATGTCCTTTAATAGGGCCTGGTATAGCTGCTCTGTTTATTTGGGGCACCACTCTGGTAAATGTACCTCGGTGAGATTTAAAATCATGGAGGCTACCACGTAGTGTACCCCCTGGTACAGCACCTGATCTGTAGGCACCAGTACCAGCCCATTCACTGGTCCCTTGGTGGTACCCAAGGGGGGCACCCTTCCCTGTGTATCCTCGTTGCCAGCGCCTTGTGTGGGATCTTACGGGGGCGGGTTACCATCTCAGTGGCATTGACTGGGATCGGGGAGTATGGGACCGCGCACACCTTCCGGCTGGCATCTGACTTCATCCCCTTCTCGGCATCTCGCCACTGCCAGTGGAAAGCAATGGATATGCCTGCGGGGCAGACTCTCTCTGACCCCCACATACAGATATAATTCCCTTGATCCAGCTACCACCACTTGTCCCAACACATACTTAATCCTCCGTGAGTCCCTGTAATCGTCCGGTGGGTGTTGTTCCCCAACCGTTCCCACTCGACTGCGGGGTTTCTCATATATTTGCTCAGCTTTCTGAGCCACCACCACCTATCCAAAGGAAAGTGTCCCTTACACGTTAGACATACATGCTTCCGTACTGTGAAGCTGACCCTTGAGGTAACGACCCATACCCTGGGGCACATGAGGGAGGCCTGCCTGTACGTGAATCCGTTTTGGCTGGAGTACTGAGACGAATTGTACCTCAGCCATCCTGGCCACCTTCCCTCGTGGACATAGATAGCGGTCTCCTCCGTCTCCCGTTCACCGCTTCCGTCAGTCGCTATAGGCGCTCTGTCTCCCAAGCACCCGTAAATTTGGGAGTCTTTTACATCACCCCTTTTTCCCAGGCTCAGTCCCATCAGGGCGAGTAGGATTACGATCCCCTTCATCCCGACAGTCTTTCTGTAACAAATACAAAACAGACAGCCAGGTCCCCAAGAGATTCTCTGGCTTGGGTGAAGGTCGGGTCTCGCGACCTCGACCCAAAATACACACTCTTAGCAGATTATTACTTAATCTAAACTACTCATCATCTTATTTAACTTAAGCTAAAACACCCAAACTTAAGCTAAATACATAAAATTAACAATATAAACTTAATTTACCTAAACTATATACATCCGCCGCCGGTCTCCAGGCGGCCAGGCTAATTCCTGGTTGGACTGCGGCACACCGCTTCCTCCGGCGTGACCGCACCGTCCTGCACTGTTGGTCCCTCGCCACCCGTGGTGGCTAGCTGGGGACCTCTGTCCTTTGACTTCCCTCTGACTCGGGAGGCTGTCCCTTTAAACTGGGGAGCTGGTGACCATGGCTTTCTCGGCTGGGGTGTCAGTGGGGACCTTCTAGGGACTTTGGTGGGTGGGGCTTTCTTGGCTGATGGGCCTTTAACCCGGACCGCTGTCCCCTCCGGTGCGGCCTGTGGGCTTACCACTGCCACCGGCCGGGGATCTTGTTCCTTAGGCTTGAACTCTCCCGAACCTGGGCTAGGGGCAGGTAACTCTTCGCAGCTTGTTGCTGTAAGCCGAGAGTCTCCGCCCCCAGGTCCCAAACCTGGGTCCGGGGTGGGGTCTTCGCCCTCGGGTCCCTCCTCGTCTGGATCCCAGAAGAGTGGGGGAGTGTCCCAATCGATGGGTAGGGTGGCCCCTCCCTTTAAGCAAGCCACAGCGCCTGCCTGTGCAGTCTGTGAACTCGCTCCTGCTGCAGGCTGAGGATTTTTATCCTCAGACCTTACCCCAACTGGCTGTTTTCAACTTTCAGGTTGAAACATTTTGCACTGGTTGATATGAAACCATTTGGTATGTCGGGGCATCTTAATGGCATATACCATGGAACTGGCTTTATCTACAACTAGCTGGGTGTGCCTGGCATTGCCAGGGCAATTTTGGGCTGCGCGGCCTCCCTGCCCCTGTCTGTCCCCTCTCTCTGTCCCTCCCTCTCCCCCTCTCCTCTCCCTCCCTCCCCTCCCTCCCTCTCTCTCTGTCCCTCCCTCCCCTCTTGCTGCCTAGCGCCTGAGGCCCAGTGCCGTTGTGATACCGGCCGTGCGGGGCCTAGCGCTTCAGGTCCGGCCGGGCTCTTGGGCCGAGACGGACCCCAGCTGAGCTCCCCTGCGGGTGGCACGGTTGATGGCCGGCAGCTGCCGCTCCCCCGCCCGCTGTGTGTAAACTCACCTGCCGCTCCCGGAGCCGCAATGTGGGGATTTGTTTGGCTGGTGCTATCGCTGTGGGGATGAGAAAAATGGCGGCGAAGTTTCGGAAACTAGAGGATTAGGTCCTGCCCATGATGCACCGATTGGTCAACCATCAGGTCACTGAACTGTAGGATTGGTCAACCAGCACGTCACTCAATGCTAATGAGAGGTAGGATTGGTCAACCGCTAATGAGCGGAGTTTTGAGGATTTTTGAAGATTTTTTGTATACTGTCCGAACAATGTTTGTCTGACCAAAAAGTAAATACGCCTATGAGACTCCCCTAATGATAAGCTTTCTTTTGATACAACATGCGTGTAGGTACGCTCTATAACTTTTGATTGCATAGCCGAACAGACAGACAGACAAACAGACAGACAGACAAACAGACAGACAAACAGACAAACTCTTTTATATATATATATATATAGATGCTGTAGGGCCCCATATACAATGACTCCAAACTTCCCACTCAGGCATAGTTCTTCACCATGACCTGATCTCCTACCTCCCACTCCTGGTGCTTTTGGGTTCGAGCAGCAATCGGTTACTCCGATGCTGTCTTCCCATGTCCCCAGCCGTCTGCTCGTGGACCTGTTTAAGGTGCTCAAAAAGGTTTCGGGCGAACCTGTCCCGGTTTACCTCCCTGAGCTGACCCTCCATGAGAACCGGGGCTAGTACATGGGTGGGGGTCCGCATAACCCTGCCAGTCATCAGCTCGTACGGGGAGTACACCGTGCTTTTCGACTGGCTGGCTCGGATCCCCATGAGAACCAACGGTAGGACCTCGGCCCATTTATGGGGCGAGTTCACCATCTCCTTCCTCAACCTTTCTTTTAGGGTCCTATTCAATCTTTCCACAATCCCTGATGACTGCGGGATGTGGGCCACGTGCCATTTCCCCTCAATGCCTAGCAGCATAAGGGTATTCTGCATCACCTGTCCGGTGAAGTGGCTCCCTTGGTCGGACTCCACATACTGTGGTAGTTCCCACCTTGAGAACACTTCCCGGACCAGGATCCTGGCAGTACCCAGAGCTGTGGCTGTTCTGCAGGGGAAGGCCTCTACCCATTTGTTGAACACGTCCACCAGGACTAGGCTGTACTTATAGCCTCCCTGGGCGGTGGGCAGGGGCCCGATGTAGTTGACCTGTATCGACTGCCATGGTCCCTCTACCCTCCTGACGTGTCCCATAGGTACCTTCCTTTTGTGGGGTTCAGGGTTATTCGCAGCGCACACAAGACAGCCTGCACAGAACTCGTGAACATCTTCCCTGAGTCCTGGCCACCATCTCGCCTGTTCCGCCCGCTGCCAGGTGGTCTCAGGCCCGGGGTGTCCCGCTCCTGGTCCCTCATGGGCCAGTTGAAGGAATTCCCTCCGGTGCTGCTGCGGCACAACCCACTGTTCACCCCGGAACAGCATGCACTCTTTGACGGAGAGGGTTGCTGTGCCGTAAGAACCCTCTAACATTTTTCTCTCGGTCACTGCACTGAGGACTGACTTGAGGACGGGGTCTTGGGCTTGGACCGTCTTAAAGTCCACGGCTAAAGCTACCTCTGCACTCCGTTGGGTCCCATCCCTACCTCTAACCGCCGCCATGGGTCTGGACTCAAATGGGTCCCAGAAAGTGCCTGTCCGGGCACCCTCCTTGGCAAGCATGTTAGCCTGCTGGTTGCCCTGGCTGTGGGGTTTTGTGGAGGAATGGGCCTTCACCTTGTGGATGAAAACTTCCCCTTCCTCCTCCAGTGCTGCTAGGATCTTTTCCAGCAGGGGTTTTACTGTGAGGGGTCTCCCATCGGCGAAGGTGTATCCGCGGCAGGACCTAATGGCCAGGTACTCCGTACACGAATTGCACGTGAACATGCTGTCCGAGCAAACCGTGTAGGGGGTGGGGAAGATTTTGGGGTGTGTAACAATGTACACCACCGCGGACAGTTCAGCCTGCTGGGCGCTCATGGTGCTGGGGAGCTTAATCGCCAGGGCAATGTTTGCCGCTGGGTCATAAACTTCACACCCCGTGAGACGCTCACCAGCAGATACCGTGCTGGAACCGTCTACATAGATCTCGCGGCCCGTAGGATGTATCCCGGCCTGTAAACCTATGTTCACTTCCCAAACCCCTTCAATGGATCTGTGAGAGGAGCAAGGTCCAGCGGGCAATGCGGGCACTGCTCACTGTCCCATCCTTGATCCTCCCATCCAGAAGCATCTGGGTGGGTGTGTGATGGGAGAGGAGGGTGATGGGAGAGGTGCCTGTGAAGATCAGTGATCTCTTCACAGCCCAATGTGTGGCCAAGAGGTGCCTCTCACAGTTGGAGTAGCTCCTATCCACATCCGTGATATTCTGGGAGAAGTAGACCACCGGCCTCAGCCGGCCATGCCGCTCTTGGAGCAGCACAGCACTCAGGCTGTCCCCGCTGGCCGCTACCTCCAGGAAAAACTCTTTCCCCCCATCTATGGCCCCTAGAGCTGGTGCGGTCTGCAAGTCCTTTTTGAGCCTGACGAATGCTGCCTGGCAACCCTCATCCCAAAGCTACTCCACTCCCTTGTGTAGGAGTCGAAGCAGAGGGGCTGTGGTGGCTGCATAGTCCTCAATAAAGTCTCTGCAGTTCCTGGTTAGCCCTAGAAACGACCTCACACCCGTTACTGTGTTGGGGACCGGTAACTCTTGTACCGCCTCCCTCCTAGCCTTATCTATGGCCCTTTCTCCAGCGCGGACGGTCAGGCCCAGGAATTTTACCTCCTGCTGGCCGATCTGCGCTTTCTTTGGGTTTACCTTAAAACGCTTTTTCCCAAGCAGCTCCAGTAGTTCGGCCAATAGTGGGCCATGCTCCTCTTTCGAATCAGTGAACAGGAGCAGGTCATCCACATATTGGACCACCTGTCCAGGGTGACTAAAGTCCTTCAAACTGTCTGCCATGCACTGATGGAAGATGCTGGGGCTGTTATGGAAGCCCTGAGGCAAGCAGTTCCACATGTACTGTTGCCCTTTAAACGTAAAGGCAAACTTGTACTGATTCTCCCTCCTTACAGGGATGGACCAAAACCCATTGGAAATATCCAGCACCGTGAAAGTGGTCGCGAATGCTGGAATACTCCCTATCAGGTCAGCAACTGCTGCCACTGTGGGTGCACAGGCTGGGATGTTACTATTGAGTACCCGATAGTCCACCGTGGCCCTCCAGGAATTGTCCGGTTTTCTAACCGGCCACAACGGAGAGTTTACATGGGTAGCTATTGGCCTCAAAACTCCCTGCTGTACTAACGAGGACATGGCTGCTTCCATGTCCGGCTCTGCTTCCCTGGGGAAGTTCACAGAAACCCCACAGTGCAGATAGAGGCCATTTCAGCCCATCGAGCCTGCACCGACACATATCCCACCCGATCCCCGTAACCCCTACACCAACACATATCCCACCCTATCCCCGTAACCCCACGTATTTAATCCCCCCAACACTAAGGGTCAACTTATCATAGCCAATCATCCTAACCCGCACATCTTTGGACTGTGGGAGGAAACCGGAGCACCCGGAGGAAACCCACGCAAACACAGGGAGAATGTGCAAACTCCACACAGACAGTCACCCGAGGCCGGATTTGAACCCGGGTCCCTGGCGCTGTGAGGCAACAGTGCTAACCACTATGCCACCGTGCTGTTTCTGTGGTTGGGCCATGGGATCCCCGTCTACTCTGACCTCAAACCCGCTGACCCTCCCGCAGTCGTGTTTGTGTGTGGCAAATGTGGCCAGGTGGGCCTGCACAAATGCCTGGAACTCCTGTGGGGTGTTACTGACCATAAGCTCGACATTATAACCCTCTTTCGGCTTCATGGTGCATAGGCTCCCCTTCCCTTCCTTTCCTGGGATCACTACGATCTCACCGTTCTTTAATTTACCTGCCCCCCATAGGCAATGATTTCTCAAAACTACTAGGATCCCATGGCCTACAATAAAGTCGGCCCCCAGGACCCCTCTTCCACCCTCCGCTTCCCATTTCATCAGGACACAGGTCCACTTGGTGCGGAGCGGTCCTAACCGAATGGCGAGCGGGATGTAAAATGAGCCAGCATGTTCTTTGTCGGTGAACGCCGACAGACTGTATGGGAGCCCGTTAGATAGAGGCGAGGTGGTGGCGTTAGCTGAGTAGACCACGGTGCATGATGCCCCCGTGTCCAACAGATAGGTCCCCGTCACCTTTTCTACCTCCAACTCCAAGAGGGGTCTTTTCCATTCATCATACCGGAGAGAACACAGGTAAACAGGCTGTGCTGGCTCTAGTCAGGGCTGTTGGTTGGGTGGGGCTGATGGGGTCAGAGCACCGGTAGCGGCTGCTATTCTCCCCTGGCCAGTCAATAAGGACCTCATGGTGTCCAAAAGTGACTCGACCTCTGCGGGAGGGTTTCCTGCCCCCGCCCTTTGGGCTGGGGCTGTGGAATTCATTCCCTTGTTATCTCTCCAAGGGTTTTTGCACTCCTTATGCCAGTGACCATCCTTCCCGTACCCGTAACAATTTGCCTTTGTGTTGGGGGGGTTATTCCCTTCCTGGTGCCACTCTTTCCTACCCGGTCCGGGTTTTACCTCATGCACCTTTCCCTTAGATGGGTTTGCATCGGTTCCCCTACCGTTTTTATAGGCTAGAGTCAAATGTCTGATCACTGTAAGTTCAGTGGTCTGGGGGTTCTTGGGGTCGAACCAGACTTCTGCCTTGGCCCGGACATGTGGCAAGCTCTTTGCCACCAGGCAACGGAGCCAATGGGCCAGGAGATCCCTGTTCAGGAAACCTCGGTTCGGTGCCCCCGTACAGGCCCTCTGGTACACCGGCCATAACCGGTCCGCGAAAGCCTGTGGGGTTTCCCCTGCGAGCTAGACCATCTTCTCCACACGGGAGAATGGTCTTCCCTCATTCATCCCCATGGCCTCCAAAACTGCATCTCTGAGCTCCTCATACCTGCTCTGCCCACTCTTACACTCGTCAGAGAGGGATTGGAGGAGACTACTCTCCAGGGAGAATAGCAGCATCTTGGCCTGCTCAGCGCCATCGCAGTCGTTGACGATGGCTGCCTGCTCTATGTCCCTGAAGTGGATCGAGGGGTCTCCCTTTTCGGACAGCTTCGGGATATGGTTGACCATAGCACTAAGCTGTTGGATGCTACAGGGTAATACGAACTGGTTTTGGAGGGGTCCCTCATCGTCGCCATTGACGGGTGGGCCGAACCTCCGATGCCGTGCTGGGCACATCGGTTCCGGCTCCGACCTCTCTGGCGGGGGTTGCTCCACCTCTGCTCCCACCTCTGGCTCCACCCTCCCTTGCTGCCAAACCTCGCTGAAACTTGGCGCTAAGGGTGGTGGTCGTGAGATCTCCTGCCCCTCAACCGGGTCGTCCCTGGCCACTACCGGTGATGTTGGAACTGTCCTCCCCTCGTTCCCCATAAAATCCGCCTGACTTGCCTTTGGGCTTATGAGGCATACCATGCCTTTTGCCTTCCGGAGGGCCCGGCTCAGATTTTCTAACTGTTCTTTACAGGGACCGTGGTCTGCCTCCTCAAACCCCTGTTCCCTCGCTCGCTTGTAAGCTGCCTTTACCTCCTGTACTTTCTCTTCCTGTTCCCTAATCTGCCTTGCCAAGCGGGCGCTCTTCTCCTGCAAACTTAACTCATTTCCCTTGGCCTCGGTGACTTGGCACCATAGGTATTCCAACTGGGCCTTGTGTTCTCCCATTAAATGCACTCTCTCCTGATTCAAGGCCTGCAATGCTACCAATAACTTCTCCCCTGCTAGAGCCTTATCCTGGATCTCCAGGGCTGACTCCCTTACCTCGACTGCCTGTGCTGCAACGAGCCTGTCCAAAAGCTGGACCTGCTTTTTGAAACACATCAGACAAACTGCCTTCTCTAAGGACTTCTTGTGTTCCTTTCCCTCTGGCCATTTAGCTGCTGCATCTACCAGACGCCCAGCCCTTAACACAGTGGTGATCCGCTTCTTAGTAATATTCACCATGCTAAACACATAATCAGAAATCCTTTCCTCCATCATGGTTTGCTCATCGAAACCATTGTCTACTGTATCGCAACCCTGTTGCCGGTGTCCTGCTGCAGTCGCCATTTTCTGTAGGGGGTGGCGGGTGGCGCGTACGCCCAGTCAGTTATGCCCCTGATGCCTGTGAGTGGTTTGAATCGCTCCCACGCCTCTGGGTTCTAGACACCAGACTTAGGTACAGGTGGCGATACAGAAAAACTCGAGTAGCCAGGTGGATTGGTGTAAGTATACCAAGATTTTATTAAAACAGAAATGAAAACACAGTCTTATGAGAAAATTACTGCTAGTGAACAATTACAGGCATATAACAATAATTATACTTATACGGGGAATGGGGAACACACGGCACATCGAGGGAAAAACAACTACTTTAACAATCCCCTTATCCTTATCCCACCCCTATACCTAACTAGATTAAGCTATGAGGGGCCAGGAATTCATGCTCACCAATCCAAAGCAAAGCCTGTTGTTTTAGCAATTGCGAGTTTTGAGGTCTGGTCTCCTGCCCTTTGGGGTACTCCGTCGCCATGTGGTCTCAGGACGCGGTGCTGGAGCTGTTGCTGCGACACACCTTTCTTCTCCTCAGCTACCGTCATCGTCTCATCGCGATGGGTTCTCTTCTTCTTCTCCCTCGGGCGGTCATCGGCAGTAACATTGTGTCAGCGAGACAGTTAGCAGTCTTCACTGCTTAGATTTTCCTATCCAAGCGTCAAACGCCGGTATATTCGTTATGGCGAGGACACCTGCGTTTAACGCCAGCTCATTTGCAGTGTTCAACTAGCCAACTTAGTCTCACTGTCCATATATATATATTCTTCCCCCAAGCGCCAGCTTATAACTAGGTGGTCGGTCTTAATTAATGCGTCTTCTGCTGCCCTTCTCTGCTCTTTGTCGGGTCTACCTTGTTCTTTGTCTCGGTTCGTTTGGCCTCATTTTCTCTGCCCTCTCTCATGGCCCGGGTGTCCTGGGTGACTTTGGACTCAGGTCTCGTCCCCCACCCGCAATTGGTATGGATGTCCTTGGTTGTGAAAACCCAATGCGGGGAGCGAGAAGAGAACCGGCCACGAGGCCAGGGCACGAGTACGGGCGGCGGCAGCCCAAGGCCCGACAAGAGGTCAGAGTTGAGAGAGCAGCGAGCAGAGAGCCAGAGAGCGATTGCTACTAAGGGCCTACAATTATGCTCCTTTCGATGGCCCTTATCTGCGCGCCAAATCAGGTCAGTCCATTGTTTCACTTTTGGCGGGCTGTTTTAAATGATTATACCAATCTAAACTTACTAGTTTTAGATGGCCGTTTATCGCACCTGATGGCCTGATGTCGGAGCTGTATTGTCATTAATGCATTTTAATCAGCCTGTCCAGCCTTGATGGCTTCCTTAAGCTGTTTCCGATTATTTATGCGGACAACCTAATGGCCTTGTGCTTAGGCCTAACTGGGTTCATCTGTTCCAATCTGATGAAATGCATATTCAATGTTTGCTTAGCTGTCTGGTTTTTTTCAAACACAAAAGCCCTTTTCACAGAAATGCATTTTAAGTTTCGATTTCCCAAAACAGCCTGTTCTGTGCTGCAGAGTCCAATCTTTTAAAATCTCACAGGCTTTTGGTCACGAGGTGCGGACGCCATCTTTTGTGTACGCTTTTTAAATGGTCCATAGGGTCCCTTTGATTAATAACCTTGGGGGAACGTGGAAATTTTGCGAATCCTACACCAGGGAGGCGATAAGTACTGCCTAGTCCTGGTGGATGTGTTCAACAAATGGGTAGAGGACTTCCCCTGCAGAACAGCCACTGCTCTGGGTACTGCCAGGATCCTGGTCTGGGAAGTGTTCTCGCGGTGGGGACTACCACAGTATGTGGAGTCCGACCAAGGGAGTCACTTCACTGGGCAGGTGATGCAGAATACCCTTATGCTGCTAGGCATTGAGGGGAAGTGGCACGTGGCCCACAACCCACAGTCATCAGGGATTGTGGAAACAATGAATAGGACCCTAAAAGAAAGGTTGAGGAAGGAGACGGTGGACTCGCCCCGTAAATGGGCCGAGGTCCTACTGCTGGTTCTGCTGGGGATCCGGGCCAGCCAGTCGAAAAGCACGGGGTACTCCCCATACAAGCTGATGACTTGCAGGGTTATGCGGAACCCCACCCATGTACTAGCCCCGGTGCTCACGGAAGGTCAGCTCAGGGAGGTAAACCGGGACAGGTTAGCCCGAAACCTCTTTGAGCACCTTAAACAGGTCCACGAGCAGGCGGCTGGGAACATGGGAAGACAGCATCGGAGTAACCGATTGCTGCTCGAACCCCGAAAGCACCACGAGTGGGAGGTAGGAGATCAGGTCATGGTGAGGAACTATGCCCGAGTAGCAAGTTTGGAACCATTGTACATGGGGCCCTACAGCATTGTAGATAAAGCCAGCCCCATGGTTTACACCGCTAAGATGCCCCGGCGTAACAAATGTTTTCATATCAACCAGTGCAAACTGTTTCAACCTGAAAGGGGAAAACAGCCAGTTGGGGTAAGGTCTGAGGATAAAAATCCTCAGCCTGCAGCAGGAGCAAATTCACAGACTGCACAGGCAGGTGCTGTGGCTTGCTTAAAGGGGGGGGGGGCATCCTGCCCATCGATTGGGACACTCCCCCACTCTTCTGGGATCCAGAGGAGGAGGGACCTGAGGGCGAAGACCCCGCCCCGGACCCAGGTTTGGGACCTGGGGGCGGAGACTCTCAGCCTACAGCAACAAGCTGCGAAGAGTTACCTGCCCCTAGCCCAGGTTCGGGCAAGGTCAAGCCTAAGGAAGAAGATCCCCAGCCAGCGGTAGTGGTAAGCCCACAGTCCGCACCAGAGGGGACAGTGGTCCTGGTTAAAGGCCCATCTGCCAAGAAAGACCCACCCGCCAAAGTCCTAGAAGGTCCCCACGGATGCCCCAGCCGAGAAAGCCATGGTCACCAGCTCCCCAGTTTAAAGGTACAGCCTCCCGAGTCAAGGGGAAGTCAAAGGACAGAGGTGTCAAAGGGAGGGGGATGGGGTACAGAGTGGAGCTATAGCAGGGGGTGATTTACAGCCAAATACAGAGAAAAAAACAAGGCAGAGCAAATATGCGAAGGCAAAAGGGAATATGGCAGGGCTGGAAGGCATTTATTTTAATGCAAGGAGTCTTGCAAATAAGGTGGACGAACTGAAGTTGTTGTTGAACACATGGGAGTACGATATTGTTGCTATCACGGAGACATGGTTGAGGGAGGGTCAGGACTGGCAGCTCAATATTCCGGGGTATAGAAGCTTCAGGCGAGACAGAGGGGGGTGTAAAAGGGGAGGGGGTGTTGCAATATTAATTAAGGAGTCAATTACTGCTGTAAGGAGGGATGATATATTAGCGGGTTCCTCTAATGAGGCCATATGGGTAGAACTTAAAAACAAAAAGGGGGCAAGCACTTTGCTGGGAGTGTACCATAGGCCCCCAAACAGTCAGGGGGAGATAGAGGAACAGATATGTAGGCAAATCTCAGAAAAGTGCGAAAATAATAGGGTAATAATAGTGGGGGATTTCAACTTCCCCAATATAAATTGGGATAGTCAGAGTGTGAAAGGCTTAGAGGGTGCAGAATTCTTAAAGTGCATCCAGGAGAGCTTTTTGAGCCAACATGTAGAAAGTTCTACAAGAGAGGGGGCGATACGGGACCTAATTCTGGGGAATGTAGCCGGGCAAGTGGTGGAAGCGTCAGTAGGAGAGCATTTTGGCGACAGTGACCATAATTCGGTGAGATTTAAGGTGGTCATGGAAAAAGACAAAGACGGCCCGGAAATAAGGGTTCTAAATTGGGGGAAGGCCGATTTTAATATGATAAGGCAGGATCTGGCCAAAGTGGACTGGGAGCAGCTACTTATAGGAAAATCCACATCAAGACAGTGGGAGACTTTCAGAAGGGAAATAGAGAGAGTACAACGCCAACATGTTCCTGTAAAGGTCAAGGGTGGGACCAACAAGCAAAGGGAACCTTGGATGACAAGGGATATACAAAAATGCATTAGAAATAAAAGGGGGGCTTTTGGCAGTTACAAAAGACTAAAGACGGAAGAAGCCCTAGAGGAGTATAAAAAATGCAGGGGCATACTTAAAAAAGAAATTAGGAGGGCGAGGAGGGGCCATGAAATAACACTGGCGAGCAAAATAAAGGAAAATCCTAAGATGTTTTATAAGTATATTAAGGGCAAGAGGATAACCAGGGAAAGGGTAGGGCTCATTAGGGACCAAAGTGGCAATCTGTGTGTAGAGCCAGATGATGTAGGCGGGGTTTTAAATGAATTTTTTGCATCTGTGTTCACTATGGAGAGAGACGATGCAGACATAGAAATCGGGCAAGGGGACTGTGACATACTTGAACATATTAGCATCGAGAGGGAGGAGGTGCTAGCGGTTTTAGCAGGCCAAAAAGTGGATAAATCCCCAGGCCCAGACGAGATGTATCCCAGGCTGCTGTGGGAGGCAAAGGAGGAGATTGCAGGGGCTCTGACACAAATTTTCGGAACCTCTCTGGCCACAGGGGATGTACCAGAGGACTGGAGAACAGCTAATGTAGTACCATTATACAAGAAGGGTAGCAGGGATAAACCAGGGAATTACAGGCCAGTGAGCCTAACATCTGTGGTAGGGAAATTATTGGAAAAAATTCTGAGGGACAAAATTAGTCTCCACTTGGAGAGGCAAGGATTAATCGGGGATAGTCAGCATGGCTTTGTCAAGGGTAAATCATGTCTGACAAATCTGATTGAATTTTTCGAGGGGGTGACTAGGGGGGTGGATGAGGGAAATGCTGTGGATGTGGTTTACATGGACTTCAGTAAAGCTTTTGACAAAGTCCCGCATAGAAGACTGGTCAAGAAGGTAAGAGCCCATGGGATCCAGGGTGCCTTGGCGCGTTGGATCCTAAACTGGCTGAGTGGCAGGAGGCAGAGGGTGATGGTCGAAGGATGCTTTTGTGACTGGAAGCCTGTGTCCAGTGGGGTACCTCAGGGATCGGTGCTGGGTCCCTTGTTTGTGATCTACATAAATGATTTGGATGAGAATGTAAAAGGTATGATCAGTAAGTTCGCAGATGACACGAAAATTGGTGGGGTGGTAAATTGCGAGGAGGAAAGCCTCAGGCTACAGGACGATATAAACGGGTTGGTCAGATGGGCGGAAAAGTGGCAAATGGAATTTAACCCTGAAAAGTGCGAGGTGATGCATTTTGGACGGACAAATAAGGCAAGGGAATACACAATGAGTGGTAGGACCCTAGGAAGTACAGAGGGTCAGAGGGACCTTGGTGTACATGTACATGGATCTCTGAAGGCAGCGGAACAGGTAGATAAGGTGGTTAAAAAGGCATATGGGATACTTGCCTTCATTAGCCGAGGCATAGAATATAAGAGCAGGGAGGTTATGATGGAGCTGTACAAAACGCTGGTGAGGCCACAGCTGGAGTACTGTGTGCAGTTCTGGTCGCCTCACTATAGGAAGGATGTGATTGCTTTGGAGAGGGTGCAGAGAAGATTCACCAGGATGTTACCTGGGATGGAGCGCCTCAGCTATGAAGAAAGACTAAACAGGCTGGGGTTGTTTTCCTTGGAGCAAAGAAGGCTGAGGGGGGACCTGATTGAGGTGTACAAAATGATGAGGGGCATAGATAGGGTAGATAAAGAGGAACTTTTCCCCTTAGTAGGGGGGTCAATAACAAGGGGGCATAGATTCAGGGTAAGGGGCAGGAGATTTAAAGGGGATTTGAGGAGGAACTTTTTCACCCAGAGGGTGGTTGGAATCTGGAACTCACTGCAGGAACCCTCACAACATTCAAGAAGCATTTGGATGAGCACTTGAAATGCCATTGCATACAAGGCTATGGACCAAATGCTGGAAAATGGGATTAGACAGGACAGGGATGGATGGGCGGCGCGGACACGATGGGCCGAAGGGCCTCTTTCTGTGCTGTAAAACTCTATGACTCTATGACTATGAGGTCCTCAGCTAGCCGCCACGGGCAGCAAGGGACCAACAGTGAAGGATGGTGCGGCCAGGCCGGGGGAAGCAGTTTGCCGCAGTCCAACCAGGAATTAGCCTGGCCGCCCAGAGACTGGTGGCGGATATATATAGTTTAGGTAATGTAAGTATATTGTTAAGTTTAATTGTTTCGCTTAAGTTTGGGTGTTTTAGCTTAAGTTAAATAAGGTGATGGTTAGTTTAGAGTAAGTAGTAATCTGCTAAGAGTGCGTATTTGGGTCGAAATCGCGAGACCCGACCATACTTCACGCAAGCCAGAGAATCTCTTGGGGACCTAGCTGTATGTTTTTGTATCTGTTACAGAAAGACTGTCGGGATGAAGGGGATCGTTATCCTAATCGCCCTGATGGGACTGAGCCTGGGAAAGAGGGGCGACGTAGAAGGCTCCCACATCTACGGGTGCTCGGGAGATAGAGCACCTATAGCAAACGATGGAAGCGGTGAACGGGAGATGGAGGAGATGGCCGTCTATGTCCACGAGGGAAGGTGGCCTGGATGGCCGGGGTCCAATTCGTCTCAGTACTCCAGCCAAACCGGATTCACGTACGGGGAGGCCTCCCACCTGTGCCCCAGGGTACAGGTCATTACCATAAGGGTCAGCGTCACCGTAGGAAAGTGTATATGTTTAACGTGCAAGGGACACATTCCTCTGGATAGGTGGTGGTGGCTCAGGAAACTGAGCAAAGATATGAGAAACCACGCAGTCGAGTGAGAACGGTTGGGGAACAATATCCACCAGATGATTACAGGGACTCACGAAGGATTAAGTGTGTTTTGGGACAAGTGGTGGGAGCCGGACCAAGGGATTTACATCTGTATGTGGGGGTCAGAGAGGGTCTGCCCCGCAGGTATATCCATTGTGTTCCACCGGCAGTGGTGAGACGCCGGGAAGGGAATGAAGTGGGGTGCCAGCCGGAAGGTGTGCGCGGTCCCATACTACCCGATCCCAGTCAATGCCACTGAGCTTGTGACCCGCCCCCGTAAGCCCCCGCCCACATCGCTGGCAGCGAGGTTACCCAGGGAAAGGTGCCCCACCACTACCAAGGGACCAGGGAATGGGATGGTACTAGTGCCTACAGGTCAGTTGCTGTACCAGGGGGTACACTACGTGGTAGCCTCCGTGATTTTAAATCTCACCGAGGTACATTTATCGGAGTGGTTTCCCAAAGAAACAGAGCAGCTATACCAGGCCCTATTAAAGGACATGTTCAGCAAGTTTTATGAGTTCGATTTCGCCAATGTGGACAAAACCGAACTGTACACCACACACCGCGAGTTTTGGGTAATGCAGGGAGACAAAGAAGGGGAGTATGGAATGATGTTTTTACTGCGTTTAACACTGGGTCCTCTGTCATCAACAGTTTGTGTTGTGTATGTACCTTTAAGGGAAGAACTGGTTTTAGACTGCAGTACCGGTAGTGACCACCCCTGTATAAAAGGCCCGAGCAGGCTTCTGTATTTCAGTCTGACGTTGCCCTCCTGTTCAGTAAAGTACCTGTTAAACTGTTCTCCCGAAGTCTGTGTATTATTGAGGCGCGGACTTTACAGTGGCGACGAGTAAGTTTGAACTCACCTGCAGTGTTGCATCATCTCACGGGGATCTCACCCTGAGAGGAGGTTTCTTGGAGGTCGTAGTCTGAGCAACGGGCGTCGACCGCGGGCAACCGCCCAAAGGATTCATCGGTGTTCGGAGAGTTGCGGGAGAGGCTGTGGAGAGCTGGGCTTGGCTCCCCAGTTAAGGTGTTCCAGCAAATCGTGCTGGTAGCAGGTAGTGCTCTGACACTTCCGGACTGCGGCGGGCTCAAGCTCGATCGAGCGGCTATACAAAACGGGCCGCGCAGCATCGCCGGGAAAAGAAAACAAGAGAGAGAGAGGGTGGAGCGTACAGGGCGCGGTCGGTGCTCAAGAACCGGGCAGCAGAGAGGAAATGAACGGGGGTAAGGAAAGCGAGACGCGTCGAAGCCACGGGTTGCCGCCATTACCCTGTAGAATGCTAGGAGCAGCGTGGCAGCAAGGGGAAGAAGGAAAAGCGCGGGAGGCGCTATTTTATCCCGTTGGGGAAGAAGGATAAGCGCGGGGGGCGCCATTTTATTCCATTGGGGAAGAAGAAAAAGCACGGGAGGCGCCATTTTAAATCACCCAAGATGCCGAAAAGTGGCAGTATCACTGCTTTCGACAATGAGGTAGAAGACTGGACCACGTATGTGGAAAGAATTGAAGTGTACTGCAAGGCAAATGAGGTGGCCGATGGAAAGAGCGCGTTGGTATTATTGAATTTGATGGGCGCGAGTACGTACGGCTTATTGCGGAATTTAATTACCCCAGCTAAACCAATGGAGAAAAGTTTTGAGGAGATTGTTAATATCTTACAGGAACACCTAAACCCTACACTGCTGCTGATAGCAGAAAGATTCAAGTTCCATAAAAGAAACCAGCACAAAGATGAGAGCAATGCTGACTATCTTACGGAACTACGCAAGTTATCGAAGCACTGCCAGTTTGGAGCAGGACTGGCAGACACCTTACGGGATAAGTTTGTCTGCGGGCTCCAGAGTGAAGGAACCCAGAAACGACTACTTTCGAAAAAGGACCTGACGCTAGAACAGGCTTTCAGCGTGGCAGTATCCGATGAAGCAGCAGCACAGGGAGCTGCGGAAATACAACAGAAACCATAAGAATACAGCGCCAACGAAATGGCGTATGGAGCAGAAATGTGCTATCGCTGCGGCAGAACAACCCATGAGCAGAAGGACTGCTGGTTTAAGGACAAAGTATGCAGGCAATGCGGAAAAATGGGACACATAGCAAGAGTCTGCAGGTCGGGAAAGAAAACCAACATGACAAGAACTACTAAGGAACAGTACAAGAAAGTAAAGAAACTGACAGACTGTAGTTCGGAAGATCAGGAGAGTGATAAGGACTCCGGGATCAGGAGACTAAGTTGTCTAAAGTTACACAACGTGATCGCAAAGGAGGATCACCGAACCATTTGGGTCACCCTCATGATAGCAGGGTCCCCAGTAAAGATGGAATTGGACATAGGATCAGCCCTAACTGTCATGAATCGACGAGACTATGCGCGGCTATTCTCACACATACCCTTAAAGGACACGTCCATTGTATTGAAGACATACACGGGGCAAAAGGTCTACCCCAGAGGAAAAATAAGGGTGCCAGTTAAATATAACGGCAAGGAAACACAGAAACTATATATGTATATACTACGAGATGGAGGACCACTATTATTGGGACGTGAATGGATCCGAAAAATACAATTGGATTGGCATTCCATTCAGGTGCTAACTGTGACTGACAAAAAGAATGCTGACGTCGCACCTGGACATCTGTCACAAATTCTATCTGACGCGGAAGAGGTGTTCCAACAAGGACTTGGGACTCTAAAAGGAGTAAAGGCAACCATAAAGATTGAAGATAACGCAAACCCAAAATGTTTTAAGGCCAGACCGGTGCCATACGCGATCCGCCCAGCCGTTGAAGCTGAACTGGAGAGTCTGGAGCATTCGGGTGTGCTGTCCAAGGTGGACTGGAGCGAGTGGGCCACACCCATCATTCCTGTAATGAAGAAAACATTGAGCAGCACGCCTGGGGAGCCGAAGAAGGTTCGCATCTGTGGGGACTTCAAGTTGACGGTGAACACAGTCCTGCACACAGTACAATATCCACTTCCGTGGATAGAAGATATTTTCGCCTCACTATCTGGAGGGAAACGTTTTACAAAGATTGATCTGGCCCAAGCGTATCTACAAATGGAGGTGGAAGAAGCATCTAGAAAATACCTCACGATAAACACTCACAAAGGCCTTTACCAGTACAATCGACTGGTATTCGGGGTAGCATCAGCCCCGGCTATTTGGCAGAGGGCGATGGAACAAGTCCTTCAAGGAATCCCGGGGACCCAGTGTTATTTGGACGACATCCTGGTTACGGGCGAAAATGACAGTGAACACCTTGCCAATCTGGAGCAGGTGCTCACGAGATTACAGGAATATGGGCTACGAGCCAACCGCCCCAAATGCGAGTTCTTCAGGAGACAAATCTCGTATTGTGGCCACATGATTGATGAAGAAGGGTTGCATAAGTCGCCGGACAAGATTGAGGCAGTAGTCAAGGCTCCAGCACCGGAAAATGTGTCGCAACTGAGGTCGTTCCTCGGGTTGCTGAACTACTACCATAAGTTCTTGCCGAATTTATCTACAATTCTGCACCCACTGAACGCCCTGCTGCAAACTGGAGTAACATGGAAATGGAGTGATGAGTGTAAGCGTGCCTTTCAGGAATGTAAACGCCTAATCACTTCAAAAGAAGTATTGGCCCACTACAACCTAACACTACCGATTCGGTTGGCATGTGATGCATCTCCCTACGGCATTGGAGCGGTGCTGTCACACAAATTCCTTGACGGTTCAGAGAGGCCAATAGCCTTTGCGTCGCGCTCGCTAACCTCAGCCGAGCGTAACTATGCCCAGATTGACAGGGAGGCCCTCAGCCTGGTGTGGGGGGTGAAGAAGTTCAATCACTATCTGCACGGGCAGAAATTCACCCTACTGACTGATCATCAGCCCCTGGTCTCCATTTTTAACCCAAAGAAGGGCGCTCCGGTGATGACGGCGCAACGGCTGCAAAGATGGTCACTTTTTCTAGGGGCACATCAGTACGACATAGAGTACAAGGGTACGAAACAGCATGGAAACACTGATGGGCTGTCGCACCTACCGTTGCCTATGGTAGAAGAAGCACCTGCAGTGGACCCTGTTGAGATATTCCATGTGACCATAGTTGAATGTTTGCCTATTACAAACTCAAGTATAGAGAAGGAAACCCGAAATGACCCGACACTCTCTCAGGTCTATGATTTGATGGTGAAGGGATGGCCAGCATATGGCGACTCACTGTTGCCAGCATTCTCGCCAAGGAGAGAACAGCTGTCAGTGTGCCGGGGGACCTTGATGTGTGGATCCCGAGTGGTAATTCCATCCAAGTTGAGAGATAGAGTGCTCAATAAGCTTCATGAGGGTCATCTGGGAGGGGTAATAATGAAGAGCCTAGCCAGGGTGTTTGTGTGGTGGCCAGGAATCGATAAAGAAATCGAGGATATGACAAAGAGATGCACAGGATGCCAGAAGGTCCAAAACGCTCCACCACAGGCCCCGCTACATCCATGGGAGTGGCCCTCATCTCCATGGCAATGGGTACACATTGATTTTGCTGGTCCATTTATGGACTCAATCTTTCTAATCGCCATGGACGCCCATTCGAAATGGCCAGAGGTCATTAAAATGTCGTCCACCACCACGGAGAAAACTATTGCAGTCCTAAGGACCATCTTCACCAGGAATGGCTTGCCAGAACAGATTTGCTCCGACAATGGGCCACAGTTTGTGTCTGAGGATTTCCGGAGGTTTCTGAGGAATAATGGGGTGAAACATTACACATCTGCCCCATATCATCCAGCCACAAATGGATTGGCTGAGAGGTTTGTTCAGACCTTTAAAAAGGCCATAAAGGCAATGTATAATGACGACATACCACTACAACACAAGGTGGATAATTTCTTGTTTGCTTACCGGAATGCGACACATGCAGTCACCATCCAAGCTCCAGCCGTACTATTTTTCAACCGAAGGCTAAGATGTCGCCTGGATTTGCTCAAACCAAACTTAAGACGAGATGTTGAGGATAAGCAATTCCAGCACATAAATGAGAAGCCAACCAGGAGCTTCAAGATAGGGCAACCAGTCTTGGCCCTCGATTACCGAACAGAAAAATGGCAGCCAGGAACGATATGCACACAGCAGGGACCACTAATGTACACAGTGGACGTTGGAGAGAGCATCATGAGGCGCCATGCTGACAAGATTCTAGAGTCACAGGAACAAGCCAAACCCATACCACGAGCAGGTGCACCTGGTAATCAACCCGAAGTACAGATTGCGTCTACCTCAGAAGCAGTGGTATTTGAAGCTGACGAACCAACCAATGACAATGAACCAGAATAAACTCCGCCGCAAGAACAGGATACTCGAGAAAGGCACTATCCAGTCAGGATCAGGAAGCCTCCTCAAAGACTGAACTTATAAATTATTATTTCAGTTGATGTATATAGTATCCAGAAATTGTAATTAGTTATTATTTAGTTGTTAAATGAATGTTATGTACTGTTTATCTAAAAGGGGAGGAATTGTTGTGTATGTACCTTTAAGGGAAGAACTGGTTTTAGACTGCAGTACCGGCAGTGACCACCCCTGTATAAAAGGCCCTAGCAGGCTTCTGTATTTCAGCCTGATGTTGCCCTCCTGTTCAGTAAAGTACCTATTAAACTGTTCTCCCGAAGTCCATGTATTATTGAGGCACGGACTTTACAGTTTGGATGACATAGAGCTGCAGACCCAGATAAACAGTTAAAAAACTCAATTAAGGAAGATATTAATGGATGAGAACAAGGTAGTGGGCTTGGAGTTGCATGAGGACCAGGCCATGATGGTCCATTTAAGGGAGATTATAGCGGAGTTGGAGAAGCATGCAAAGACAGTGAATGCCCTCATAAGGGAGGACAGAAATGCTTCTGACCAGGCAGCGCAGAATGAGGTGTGCGTGCTATATGGGGCGTGGTTGCTGGGCGAGTGCCGCAGTAATCTGGAGGATTTAAATCAGGGATTAGTCCCCTCCTGGATCAGCAACAAACACCTCGCAGCCCTCCATCCATTTGAGAATGCATTAAACCCGTGCCAACTCCGGCTAGCTTCCGAAGCCTACCCAGTCCCAGTGGACGGTCCAACCACACCATCATGGGAGTAGTAGTTAGGATGCCGGTCATGGGTAGGACAGCCCGACCCGCGCCGGTATACAGGGTATACATTGGAGTAATTCAAGGGGGTGCACACATTTGTTTCACAGCGGTCCCACCTTAGGTCATAAAGTGGGAGCACGCTATGACAGGTACTGGCCTCTCAGGGTGCCAGAGCCGGGGAGCACACATAATCCTGTGTCCCCAGCACTTGAACGCCTATTCAAAACCACAGTGAGGGTTCAGAGCTGCTGGCGCGAAACCTATAAATTGTACCATGGAGGCAATGGCACCAGGCAATGTTCCCCCACAGGTAGCATATATAGGAGGTGGGACCTATTGTGTCACCACCGGCGCATCCCACTACCAGCATGGACAGCATAGCTGGTGTCCAGTTAGTGACAGCAGTTTCTGTTTTAAACCCGAGGCAGAAGTTCAAGTGGCCCAGGAGCGAATTTTTCCCATTCCTGAACCCTCCACTGTTCACCTCACTTTGAAGGAGAATTTTACCAATTTGCAGAAGTATGCAGCGCATTTTGGCTACGAAATTCCCCCTCTCCCTGAGCACCTTACCAAAATTCTCAAGGCCGTTATAGTTTCACAGAAACATTTTTACACTCTCGAGCAGAAAACAGTAGAGATAGGGGCTAAGATATTGGATATTGTGATTCCACCCTGGTGGGACATTTTCAATAACATAGAGTTCCCTTTGTGGATCAGACTTGCTTCCCACATTCTCGTGGCTTGCCAGTTAGGGATAGTGTTGTATCTAATCTGCATCCAGTGCAAGGGAAAAGGTCAGTTGTTAGAATTCTAAAACCAGAGGATCTGGAAGGAACATTATGTGAAGGTGGAGGGAGATAGGCCTGTTTGAGTTTTTTCCTTGTATTTTTGATTAAAGATTGTTGTTTTTTTTGTGTTTGTTGTTTTAATAAAGATTTTGCAACGCGTTGTTAATAAAGATGTATGTGTACCAAGTGGTGCAGGGGTGTTGAACCCCCTCTATGCTTGGATGTGTGTAAAAGACTGTAATTATTCTATGTTTACTTATGTACACTACATTTTCATGGAATGGGAAGTGCATGTGTCGTGGGTGTATTAGATAGGTAATTACAGGGGAAGGTTGACTATGGAGGGTCAGAAAATTTTGCTCACCATGTAAGGATGATACTTCAAGCAAGTTTTAGTATCACAGGGGGGAGTGTAGGATTTGTAAAATTTCCACATTCCCCCAAGGTTATTAATAAAAGGGACCCTATGGACAATTTAAAAAGGGTACCCAAAGATGGCGTCCGCACCTCGTGACCAAAAGCCTGTAAGATTTTACAACTTTCGACTCTGCAGCACAGAACAAGCAGCTTTGGGAATTCAAAACTTAAAATGCATTTCTGTGAAAAGGACTTTTGTGTTTGAAGGTCCAGACAGCTAAGCAAACATTGAATATGCATTTCATCAGATTGGAACAGATGAACCCAGTTAGGCCTAAGCACAAGGCCATTAGTTTGTCCACATAAATAATTGGAAACAGCTTAAGGAAGCCATCAAGGCTGGAAAGGCCGATTAAAATGCATTAATGACAATACAACTCAGACATCAGGCCATTAGGTGCGATAAACGGCCATCTATATCTAGTTAATTTAGATTGGTACAATCATTTAACACAGCCCGCCAAAAGTTAAACAATGGACTGACCTGATTTGCCGCGCAGATAGAAGATGAAGGAACGGGTATAATTATAGGCCCTCAGTAGCAATCTCGCTCTCTTGCCCCTTACTCCTGCTCTGCTCTCGTGGCTCCGGCCTCTTGGGCTGCTGCCACTCTTACTCGTGCCCTGGCCTTGTGGCGGGTTCTCTTCTCGCTCCCACATTAAGTTGCAACCAAGGACATCCATACCAAGTGCGGAGAGGGGAACGAGACCCGAGTCCAAAGTTTTACAGGACACATGGGCCACCAAAAGAGGCAGACAAAACGAGACGAGATAAGGTGAGACGAAGAAGACGGTAAAGACCCGACAAGAGCAGAGAAGGGCAGCAGAAGATGCATTAATTAAGAACGAGTGCCTAGTTATAAGCTGGCACTTAGGGGAAGAAATATATGGACAGTGAGACTAAGATGGCTAGTTGAACACTGCAAATGAGCTGGCGTTAAACGCAGGTGTCCACGCCATAACGAATATACTGGTGTTTGACGCTTGGGTAGGAAAATCTAAGCAGTGAAAACTGCCAACCGTCTTGCTGGTGCAACATTACCGCCGATGACCACCCAAGGGAGAAGAAGAAGAGAACACATCGCGATGAGACGACGACGGTAGCTGAGGAGAAGAAAGGTGTGTCGCAATAACAGCTCCAGCACCACACCCTGAGACAATGTGGCGACGGAGTACCCCAAAGGACAGGAGACCAGACCTCAAAATTCGCAATTGCTAAAACAACAGGCTTTGCTTTGGATTGGTGAGCATGAATTCCTGACCCCTCAGAGCTTAATCTACTTAGGTATAGGGGTGGGATAAGGATAAAGGGATTGTTAAAGTAGTTGGTTTTTTCCCTCGATGTGCCGTGTGTTCCCCATTCGCCGTATAAGTATAATTATCATTATATGCCTGT
This sequence comes from Somniosus microcephalus, assembly GCF_052327205.1. Lineage (NCBI taxonomy): Eukaryota > Metazoa > Chordata > Chondrichthyes > Squaliformes > Somniosidae > Somniosus > Somniosus microcephalus. The sequence continues at coordinate 52,851,874 of NC_140996.1, read as the reverse complement.
AATTTTTCTACCAGTAATTTCTCATAAGACTGTGTTTTCTTTTCGGTTTTAATGAAATCTTGGTTTTCTTACACCAAATCACCTGTCTACTCGAGTTTTCTGTATTTCCACCTGTACCTAAGTCCGGTGTCTGGAACCCAGGGGTGTGGGAGCGATTCGAACCGCTCACAGGCAGTCAGGGGCATAACTGACTGGGCGCACGTGCTACACTCCACCCCCCTACAGGGTTGGGCAGTCAAAGGGGCAGAAAGCTTAAGCGTAGCCGTAAACCTCTCAGATCTGCATCTGTCAGGTCTCTGTGATGGGCGCCTTCTGGCTGCAGATGGAGAACAACAGCCAGAAAATCCCATTTAGGCCTTAGCATTCGGGGGGAGGGGGGCGAAAATAATGTCAAAAGAAATCACTCACCTCCTGTCTTTAGTCTGCCTGCAACAGATCTCTGGTAGTTTTTCCTAATCTTTGCACAAAGAAAAATCGACATTCCTGGGAGCAAGGGCCAGGAAAAAGCAATTTGTGGTTTGCATTATTATAAGAAGATTTAACATAACAGCAGTAGAAGATCCATAAATAACGGTGGCTGCTTTTGCTTCTGTGCAGTCCAGAAGTATCAGAGGCCATGTGACCATACAACTGCTGGGGTTTTCTGCTCGTACACTCAGCAGCCCCTGATTACTCCCCCCATTCATTTTAATTACAAATCATAGTCTGGCAAATGAAAACCCTGGCCAATACTTCCCATAATGGAATTTTTTCAGGTATATTATGCACTTTTTGGGATGTGAGATTAGTTCTATACTTAAGAGGTAATTTTCCAAATTTTGTTGTCCTGTCAGAAAGCCTCAACCGCCAAGATTGTGTATTGGAAATTGTAGCATTTGCTGCATGTCATTTTTTTGAACATAAATATAATCATAAAAGAAAATCTAACTCTGCGTAGCCAGAATTTCTGATCTGTGTTTTAGGCAGCGAGGCTCCCCACCGGAAGTTATCTGTAAAAGGCAAAGCTGACCTAAAGCAGCTTTATTCATTGGCATATTTGACCAAGATACACTTCCTAATCACTATGTATCAGAAATGCAGTCATAGAATCATAGAAGTTAATGGCACAGAAGGAGGCCATTTGAAACTAGAGAAATATGCAAATTCAGGGTTAGGGCAGGGGGGAAACCGAGAGGAAGTTAGGCCCAGTGGGCTAGGGGAAGAGAGGGATGTAGGAAAGGCAGTTAAATGGATGTTCCCGGTGTTTTTATTGTTGAAGGCGAGGGAGGAGGAGACATGGGAGGGTAGTTTAAGAAGCCGGGTAGTGGTGGAAAAGAGAAGCCTGGTGTTATCTTTGCCTTCCTGGAAGATCTTACAATAGTGAGCAGTTTTAGTGATGCAGAGCAGGACCCGATAATGATTTATATGATCCAGCCATATCTGGTGATGGATGGTTAGAACAGTTGTGTAGGGGGGCATCTTTTAACTGGTTTAAGGTAATTTACCTGGTCTTGCAGACTTTGCCTGCACTCTGGCCAATTCCAACCTTTTACCTGGTTTATGGTAATTCACCTGATCAGGCAGCCTTTTGCTGCTACACTGTAAACCAATTTCCAAACAGCGGTTTCGAATCGCTACCCCACCTTTCAGTTCTGACTGAAGGACTTATAATTAATGATATTAAAACAGACAAATGGTCTGGATGAGAGAAAAATCAAGCTTTATTAACTAAAAGAAACTGTACCACACGAACACAGTAATTACAGTAAAATTGCTTAAATGGAGGAAGGCAGATGGCAAAAATGAGGGGTAAGTGGCTACAATGTTGATTAAACAATCTTAGCAATACCCCCTTAATTACCATCCCCCAACTCCTTACTAGGTTGCTTTGCTGAGGAGTCAGAAACCTGCTCGCCTGGGGTCCAGCGAAGTGAGAGAGAGAGAGAGAGATAGCTTCTCAGGAGCTATCTTTATACCTGGAAAAGTCTGTCTGCAAAATTCGCGCCCAAAGTTCCAATACACAAGAGAAACGCTGTGATTGGTTGATTCAAAGTGATTGGAATGGGTTAATGTAAACTCCTCCAGCCCTACAGCTCCCGAGATCCCTGTGCTCCGCCAATCCTGGCCTCTTGAGCATCCTCGATTTCAATCGCTTCACCATTGGTGGGCTGTGCCTTCAGCTGCCAAGGCCCTAAGCTCTGGAATTCCCTCCCTAAACCTCACCACCTCTCTACCTCACTTTCCTCCTTTAAGGCGCTCCTTAAAACCTACCTCTTTGACCAACCTTTTGGTCATCTGCCCTATATCTCCTTATCTGGCTCGGTATCATATTTTGTTTGATAATGCTCCTGTGCAGCACCTTGGGACTTTTTACCAGGTTAAAGGTGCTATATAAATACAAGTATTTGTTGTTTTAGTTTTGCTCATGTCAACAGCAATTTACAGCTTGTATGTTTTCTCATCTTAAACAATTACTCCCAGCTGGTGCTCACAATCCCAATTCATTGGTGGAACTGTTCTAAACTTCTATTTGACCTGTATTGCTGATGGAACATTTATATCCTCTGTCACTTTCCTAACTGATACAGCAGGTGTCTGACTGATGCAACTGGACATGAAACTGTGCTGGAGAAGAAAGTCATTTTTAACCTTGAAGCAGCCTATGACCTTGAATTGGGACTTTCCAAGTCTTTATTGAGTCTCTTACACAGACCCTTAACAGTTTGCATTTCAAGAATCCAGTTAGTTCAGATGCAGAACCTGTCCACTGATATCAAGAATTTCATCCCACGTGATTTTTCTTTCTCTCTCACCCTTTCATTTATCCTAACATCTTTTCCTTTCTTTTCCTCCCTCCTTAATTAGAATCAGTAGTGTCAGACATATCCACATGTTATTGTTATTTTCATGCAGTATTGCAAGTCTGTGCAGTTACAACCCCTTTAATTAAAATTATTTGAAACAATTTGTAATTTTGGCTGAGTTCTGTAATTTGTGATAGAACATTTATCTGAAAATTGGATAGAACAGGACATTATCGACATTAGAAGCTGCAGGGTAAATTTTCTGCTAATGTTCATGTCACAAGTGCATTTCATAAAATATCCACCCAAGCCTGTGATTTTCTGTTGATTAATTTTAATGATTGGCACATCATAGATTGGGGGCTTTTTTGTGATCTGCATTCTCAGTTTTCGCCAGATGCACAGTAGTGGAGATTTACTCTTGGGTTTCCATTCAACCCAAACTAATGGGATGAAATTATCCTCCATTCCATTTTTAATGTGAAATTATTTGGGGCAGTCCAGGTCCTAGTTGGGCATGAGTGAACAGGACAAAATTGTTAGTATTTCAGTAGCAATTGGAACTAAATTGTCAATCCTACACAGAGGGACATGAAGATATCTGGTGCTGACCAAGTGCACTAAATATTGCTCTTCTGATGTTCAGGTGAAGGCACATAATTGGAGATAACTAGAAGGAGCTTTCCTCTGCAATATCTGGACTTTAATTTGCTTGATACTAAAACTGGATACCAAAAGTAGTAGGATGGTCCATTCCTAAGCACTGACATTACTTATTTTAGACACAAAAGGGGAAACATTTGGTGCCTTAGTGCCTCCCATTAGCGCCAGCAGATGGTGCTAATGGGGCACTAGAGCATTATCGCCAGGGTGAGGCGAATCCAGCATCCCGTGCCAAATCCCGCCGGCCGCAGTGCCACCGCTAACAGTTATCGCCGGGTGCCTCAACATCAGGTGCATTGTGAAGTCAGTGAGTGTGCAATTGATTGTCGCCACCTACCTTAGTGCCTGGAGCAAACAGCGACAGGGAGAGCTGGCGTAAAGTACTAGGAAGCCGGCTCCAGGGATGTTATTTAAAGGATCATCAGTAATGAGTCGCAGCTCTAGGTTAGTGGAGTTTCAGTGCTTTCTTGTCCGTTTCACACAGTGCAACAGTCTCATTCCATGATTTCAAGGTTATTTACTATCAGGAGAGTTGTGGCAGCAAAAATGTAGCTACATTTATTCTTAAAAAAATCAAACTGCTACACTTGGTTACATTAATGGGGCTGTGCTGGCAGTCAACCTCGCCCTCCAGGATCTACGGCGGAGGCAAAAACTGAAACATGTGGCCAGAGGGAGGAGGAGGGCCATCAGGGCTCTCAACAGGAGGCCTTACCCTCCAAGGTTATTCCGAGAGCATTTCTCCTACCTCCAATTAAGCGAGGAGCAGTGTTTTACAAGGTTCCATTTCACCAAGGAGGTGGTCACAGAACTCTGCCACCTCCTGCAACTAGACCTCGAGCCTCAGATCAGGGTGACCACAGCTCTCTCAGAGGCAGTCAAGGTCACCGTCACCCTCAATTTCTTCACCAGCGGATCTTTCCAGTCTGCAACAGGAGACATAGCGAACATCTCGCAGTTTGCCGTCCATTGCTGCATCCAGAAGTTCAGAGAGGCGCTCTACAGTAGGAGAAGGGACTACATTTCCTTACCCATTACCAGAGAGAAGCAGGAAGAGTGTGCATGTGGCTTTGCCAGGATAGCGGGCTTCCCCATGGTGCAGGATGTCACTGACTGCACCCACGTGGCTTTGCGGGCACTGCATAACAATTCTGAGATCTTTCGTAACCACAAAGGCTACCACTCACTTAATGTGTAGTTGGTGTACGACCACAGACAGGTAATCTTCAATGTCAATGCCCACTATCCTGGCAGCTGGCATGATGCCCTCATCCTGTGCAAGACCGGTGTGCCAGCAGTCTCCCAGACACAAGTCAAGCAAGCGGCTGGCTGGTCCGAGACAAGGGCTATCTGCTCTCAACCTGGCTCATGACTTCCCTCCACAATCCCAACGCTCCTGCCCAGCAGTCATGCAACGAGAGCCATGCCATCACCAGGAACATCATCGAGCAGACCATCGGGGTGCTGAAGCGATGGTTCCGCTAACTTGACTGCTCGGGTGGAGCCCTCCAGCACTCGGCTGAGCAGGTGTCCCATTTCATGGTGATCTGCTGCATGCTCCACAACTTGGCCATCATGAAGGTGCAGCCGTGCCACCAGGGATTGCGGGACCACCTCTGGAGGAGGAAGACGGAGAAGAGGAGGAAGAGGAGGAGGAGAAGAAGGAGCAGTAAGAGGATGTCAAGGAGGAGGAGGAGCGAGGGAGGAGACAGCCACTCAATCGGCCATCCAGAAGGGCGGTCTGTGACCGCCTCATCAGACTGCGGTTCCATAATTAAACCCCAGATCCCTATTGCTCACCGCATCACCATCATTCCATCCCTGTCGCAGGCCATATCACAGCGCAAAGCTGAAATGAGAGACCACAAAAGAATCCAAACTGAATTATTGGGGCAGTAACTCCTCCCCAAACGCGTGAGTACGGAAGGGGTACTCACGCGTCTGGCCGGAGGAAATGCCGGTTTTCAGCATGCACAATGCATGCGCTGAAAACCGGCATTTCCTCTCCTCTAACCCAAGAGGTGAAGAGGCTAGCGCGTGCGCTGTAGGGGGCAGTGCGTGTGTCTTGGATTTCCTCTGTTTTGGGGGATTTGCGCATGTGTAAAGGCCTCCGGTCTTTACGCTTGTAAAAAGCACACGTAAGTATTTATTTTTACAGGTAAGTGGTGTTTTAGTGCAATTTAGAATTTTTTTTCCACAGGTTTATTATTTTAAAGAATCTACAATAAGGTAAGTTTAGTTTTAGACCCTTTTTATTAAAAAATTATTTTTTTCAAAAAAAAAAATTATTGTTTAAACTATTTTTTTTAACTTATTTATACTTAATTTAATGATTGGGATGTTTTTAAAAATTTTATTTAAAGTTTAAATAGTGTTTTGGGCCCCCGTAGTTTTCATGAGTTTGACAGCTCTTGCTGTCAAACTCATGAATGAGTTTCCCCTCCCCTGATTGGCTGCACAGTGCTCACCTGATCCCAGCCGGCACATCGCACTAACTATGCCACTGGATCAGGTTAGCACAGCGCGCCGACAGCTGAACCGGGCCTGTGAAAGGAAATGCAAGCAGGCCCGGGCTTCAGATGTCGGCGCGCAGGGTGAGTGCAGATCGGGGGCTTGCACGCGCGGCAAGCCCCCGATCTAATTTCAGGGCCAATAAATTTATCAATAATCAGTGAACACATATTTACAACAAAAAATATTAACTATTCACACTTGTGCAATTCCTTCATGCCTCTCATCACTGTGCCTTTGCCTACTCTAGTGCTCCAAGAATTGTTGGCCCAGTGGCTCCAGCACGGCTGGTGGAAGGCTGCTGAGTGTCCATGTGGGAGACTACAGATGGCCTTGCAGGAAGCCGTCAACCAGCTCTGGACCTGGAAGGCCCAGCTATAGACTGCACCACCTCAGCATGGGCAGCAACAGTCTGTGCTGGCTGGATGACAGGCAGCAACAAGGACAATGGCAGAGTGCCAGCGGTGGGAGCAGGAATGCTGTCATACTGAGAGAGGACAGCAGGTTCCTGCTCCACTGACCCACTGCCAGCCTCCCTGGGCAGCACCTCAGCATCCATAGCAATCTGTTGGAGCACAGATTGCTGGCCTACTGCAACACCGTGAAAGCCCCGGTCAACGGTGGTAGACCCAGCCGTGATGGCTGCAGTCAGAGCTTGCGTGGCATCAAGCTGAGACTGCATGAGAGCAGTCTGAGATTGGGTGCTACCAAGCATAGACTGCATTACAGCACTAAGACATTGTGTCACTTCCACCTGTGCTGCAATGGAAGCTGCCAGATCACCCATCATACATGGCATCAGGTCTGGGTCGCCACGGTCTCTCTGGAAGTCTACCATCCTTTGCAGACTGGAAATGATGGGCTCCATGGTGTGCACAGAACCTTGTGCAATGTTGGAGGCAGACTCCTCCCTGCTCATTTCCATTGCCGAGAGGCTCTCGGGCACCCTCCTCATTGCACCTATCATCTCCTTGTGCATGCCCATCACCCTTCTTCTAAATGCCTCCTCATCGAGGTCCTCATCTGAGTCCTGTGCAGCAGGAATCGCGTGCGAACTTGCCCTCCGGGGAGCTTGCCCCCGAGCTACCCTTTTGTCCTGGCCTTACTGCAGCCCACTCATCCCCGGTGCCTCTTCCTGTGCAGATCTCGCTGCTATACTAGCCTCTAAAGAACACATAGTGGCAATACCTGAGCTGGTGCCTGCAGGTGAGACATGCAGTGACGCGGTGTGTTCTTCCTCCTCCTCTTCTCCTGCCTCACTCTCTACCATGCCCTCAGGGGCAGGCTGTTCCAGTGCTTGCTGATTATCTCAAAGCATAAAGGCACAAGAGTTGGGTTCAGGTGAGGGGAGGGGGGCAGGAAGGGAGAAATGCATGCATACAGCATGATTAGCTGGAAAATGCAAAATGCTTGTGGGGTGAGGGGGGAGTGGGATGTGAGAAGAAGGAGTCGGGATGAACATACTATTGTTGTCCCCAAGGAGGTCAACTTTGCCAGTGGCCACGCGCCCACCACCTGGCCCCCAGTAATCTGCAGCACTCTATTCTCCAGTGCAGGCAGTGGTTGGGTGTTGGCTTGGCCCCCACCTGTGCGCTTCTGCTCCCTCCGGTTGTGAGCTAGCTTGGCCTGCAAGTGAAAGGAAAGTGTGTGAGCAAGTGTGGAGCAATGTGTTTGCGTGATGTGCCTGCCATAGTTGAATACCTGTCATTGTATGCAAGGTGTGAGTGTGGGTGTGAGTGTTGGTGGGTAGAGATTGTTGGTGGGTGAGTGCTGGGGATGTGGTGCTTTGGGCAGTGTGTGAAGACTATGGTTCAGATGGTGGTATGTAGCAATTGTAGAAGCATTCACTCACACTGAGTGAGGTTGTTAAATTTCTTCCTGCACTGTGTGTGGATCCTGGGGACCACAGTGCTGCCCAAAACATGCTGTGTTATCTCTCTCCATGTGGTGTGGAAGACTTGCGGTGATGGCGTCCTGTTGGGTAGCGCACCGCCCTCCGTCTCTCCACAGCGAACACCATTGCCTCTAATGCTTGACTGTAGAGTCTATGGGCTCTCTCCCTGGGGCATGGATCTGCCATGAGTGAAGTTGCTTCAGTCGTCCGGCACCTTCTCCTTGACCTCCTGCTGCTTGCTGAGGCAACGGCACAGAGAGCAATGCTGAGAATAGGATTCTGCAGCATCAATGAACCTCCCTTTTAAGAACTGGAAAAAGCCTGTGGCAATCATCACTAGTGATTAGACTGCACCTGATATTGGTCCACCCTTTGAATGTAACGCCAATGAGCTTGGGCTTCATGGGGGAAAAATTCAGTATCGCCCCGTTTGGGGCGCCATTATCGGCCGTGCGCAAATTTTAGCGCCTGGCGCTAATTATCGCCTCTGATGGCAAACTTGGCTTTTATCGCCCCTGGAGGTGGTTGGAGCGCTAAATCAGCCGCTTCACACCTACCTTAAGGCGCAAAGGCCGAGGATTGAGGCGTTACCTCAGAGCGCTGGCGAAGCAAGGAAGGGCAAATCAAAATGAACCTGCAAAGTGCTGCTCAGCACCCAAAGCTCCTTCACAAAGCATTGAATCTCTCCAGCAGTCTCTCTCTCTCTCTCAGAATGCGTGGTGCAAAAATGTCACCAACAAAAAAAGGCAGGAAGTGGTTGCCTTTAAATAGCGCTCCCCCAGTCCCTTTCTGACTGCCAACCGCTCCCCTCAACCTGTCATTGCCAGCGGCAGGCGGTAAGGCAGGGGGCACCACTCAATATCTGGTCCGGGGCGCTACCGGGGCGTTGCGCACTCGACTGTCGTCACAATCTGCTGGCGCAGGAGTTTGTGGCGGTAGTGTTTAGTGCCACCGCAAAATGTCGAGTTAATTTCGTGAGCGGCGCAAACATCACCGCGCCTGGGCGCTAGTTGCTTTGCGCCCCTTTAGTGCCCTCTTAAGGTGCTAATGGGAGGCGCAAACAACTGAATTTTTCCCCCCATGACTTGAATTAGGACTCCAATCATTTCTTTGAGCAGTGAGCATAAATTTTACGTGCAGCCTGAAGCATTAGCGCCTGGTGCTAATTCTCCAACTTTTCTAAGTATACCGGTTATTCCTGGGCTATAATGAATTTTTAGTCCAAATGGTTTTCAACAGGTTTATAAGAGACTTCTGTAAAATTTAGAAATACCAATTTGCATGTGCTTTGTGCAGTAATGCAAGCTCACCACTGAAAACAGTCGACAGTTAAATTTCAGTCACAAATAAAAGCTGCATAAAAAGAGATTTCAAATTGATGTCTTTTAATTAGTTTAAAAATGGGTACCCGTTTATTATCCTCTTTTTATTGCTGCCATTTATGCCCATTGGACTTTCAGATGAAGAAAGAGTAAAGTTGTATCGCAATGTTTAATAAATAAATTCTGCCGCAAGGAGAACTAATTGCCCAGAACAATCATTGTGCCTAGTCTAGTGTTTTATATTTTTAGAAATGTCAAAGCAGGAGATGTTTAAGATACAACATAAATGACTTGAAAGACTAGCTGTCAAAGGCAGAAAAACAAATAACAAAGAAATTGTTGGAGCACTATAAAGACATCTGCAAGGTATAATTGGGATATTTTCTGCAAATGCCCCACCCAAACTTTGACCACCATTCTGAGGCATTTTGGCCCCAAGTTCATTAAATCTACTAAAGTAGCAAGCATTAGATCATTGGAACTTGTAGGAGACACTATAGAAAAATCAAGGTGTTCATGCTGACCTCCAACATTCCAATTATGACAAATTTTGTAGAGAACTCCATTTCCCTGGTGGCAATTTCGATTATTACTTTGCAGTGAAATCATAGTGAATTTTGGTGGAGAACACTGCAAAACATTTGTTCTATGTATTTTGATTTCTAGTTAGATATTACAGTAGATTCCACATTGGTCATTTAAAAGGTTCAGCGGACTCCTGGACCCATCCAGATCCAGGTGAACTAAGAAGAAAGAGTATGCAGTTAAATGCAGAGCAGTCGATTTCATAAACAGCAGATAAGATAAGTGACCAATTAATCTGTTTTGGTGGGGTTATAAATATCTCCTGCTCTTCTTCAAATAATGCACTGGAACATTTTATGTTCATTTTCATAGCCTTGATTTAACAAAAAGGCAAGGCCCCTGACAATGCAGCACTCCCTCAGTATTGGACTGAAGTATTATTCTACACTATATACTCAAGTTCTGGACTCAGAGACGAGAGTGCTTCCACTGAGCCAAGCTGATGTGAACATCTCATTGATAAGATTGGAAGCAAGTCTGTTGCTAAGGAACACATCATTGGAGTTTAACAGGTCTCATTTTACAGTCAAATCTAAAAGTTTCAGAAGCCTGTTATCTTCTGCAACCAGTCTATCCCAGTAAATACAGCTAACCCCAAATTTCTTTAAGACACAAAATCTGGTGTTTTTTTTATTTGTTCCAGGATGTGGGCATCGCTGGGAAGGCCAGTATTTATTGCCAATCCCTAATTGCCCTTGAGAAGGTGGTGGTGAGCTGCCTTCTTGAACCGCTGCAGTCCTTGTGGTGAAGGTACGCCCACACTGCTGTTAAGGAGGGAGCTCCAGGTTTTTGACCAAACCATAATGAAGGAATGGCGATATATTTCCAAGTGAGGATGGTGTGTGACTTAGAGGGGAAATTGCAGGTAATGGTATTCCCATGTGTTTGTTGCCCTTGTCTTTCTAGGTGGTAGAGGTCACGGGTTTGGGAGGTGCTGCCGAAGAAGCCTTGGGGAGTTGCTGCAGTGCATTTTGTAGATGGTGCACATTGCAGGCACAATGTACAGGTGGTGGAGGGAGTGAATGTTTAAGGTGGTGCATGGAGTGTCAATCAAGCGGGCTGCTTTGTCCTGGATGGTGTTGAGCTTCTTGAGTGTTGTTGGAGCTGCACTCATCCAGGCAAGTGGAGAGTATTCCATCACACTCCTTACTTGTGCCTTGTAGATGATGGAAAGGCTTTGGGGAGTCAGGAGGCGAGACACTGCCGCAGAATACCCAGCCTGCTCTTGTTGCCACATTATTTATGTGGCTGGTCCAGTTAAGTTTCTGGTCAATGTTGACCCCCAGGATGTTGATGATGGTGGATTTGGTGATGGTAATGCTATTGAATATCAAGGGGAGGTGGTTGGACTCTCGCTTGTTGGAGATAATCATTGCCTAGCACTTGTGTGGCACGAAGATGTGCGGGTTAGGTTGATTGGCCATGATAAAAATTGGCCCTTAGTGTTAGGGGGGATTAAATACATGGGGTTACGGGGTTACGGGGATAGGGCTTGGGTGGGATGGCTGTCGGTGTAGGGACCGGGTGCTAGGGTTTGGATGATCAGCCATGATCTCATTGAATGGCGGAGCAGGCTCGAAGGGCCGAATGGCCTACTCCTGCTCCTATCTTCTATGTTTCTATGTTTCTATGAATGTTACTTGCCACTTATCAGCCCAAGCCTGAATGTTATCCAGGTGTTGCTGCATGTGGGCATGGGCTGCTTCATTTTCTGAGGAGTTGCGAATGGAACTGAACACTGTGCAATCATCAGCGAACATTCCCACTTCTGACCTTATGATGGAGGGAAGGTCATTGATGAAGCAGCTGAAGATGGTTGGGCCTAGGACACTGCCCTGAGAAAATCCTGCAGCGATGTCCTGGGGCTGTGATGATTGACTTCCAACAACACAACCATCTTCCTTTGTGTTAGGTATGATTCCAGCCAGTGGGGAGTTTTTCCCCTGATTCCCATTGACTTCAATTTTACTAGAGCTCCTTGATGCCAGACTCGGTCAAATGCTATATTGATGTCAAGGGCAGTCACTCTCCCCTCATCTCTGGAATTCAGCACCTTTGTCCATGTTTGGAGCAAAGTTGTAATGAGGTTTGGAGCTGAGTGGTCCTGGCGGAACCCATTCTGAGCATCAGTGAGCAGGTTATTGGTGAGTAAGTGCCGCTTGATTGCGCTGTCAATGACACCTTCCATCACTTTGCAGATGATTGAGAGTATTCTGATGGGGCAGTAATTGGCCAAATTGAATTGGGCAGTTTTCCACATTGTCGGGTAGATGCCAGTGTTGTAGCTGTACTGAAACAGCTTCGCTAGAAGATCGGCTAGTTCTGGAGCACAAGTCTGCAGCACTATTGCCGGGATGTTGTCGGGGCCCATAGCCTTTGCTGTATCCAGTGCGCTCAGCCGTTTCTTGATATCACATAGAGTGAATCAAATTGGCTGAAAACTGGCTTCTGTGATGGTGTGAACCTCAGGAGGACGTCGATATGGATCATCCACTCGGCACTTCTGGCTGAAGATGGTTGCAAACACTTCAGCCTTGTCTTTTGCACTCACATGCTGCACTTCGCTATCATTGAGGGTGAGGATATTGATGGAGCCTCCTCCTCCCGTTAGTTGTTTAATGGTCCACCACCATTCACGACTGGATGTGGCAGGACTGCAGAGCTTTGAACTGATCTGTTGATTTTAGGATTGCTTAGCTCTGTCTGTAGCATGCTGCTTCCATTGTTTAGCATGCATGTAGTCCTGTGTTGCAACTTCCCCAGGTTGGCAGCTCATTTTTAGGTATACCTGGTGTTGCTCCTGGCATGCTCTTCTACACTCCTCATTAAACCAGGGTTTGTCCTGTAAGGGGTTTTAGATTGCAGAGGTTTCTCTCTCTAGAGGCCTCTCTCTCTTGCAAAGTAAAACCTTGAGCGGTTCGACCCACTCGCCCCTTAGATTCTGTACTCTGGACTTTGAGGCAGGAACTACAATGTAGAGAAAACTCTTATAGACCAAGTTTGATGAAATGAAATGAAATTTTATTGCATATGGTAACACAAATCAAATGCAAGCAAATAAGGGAGTACATGGGAGGGAAAAACACAAACAAATTATAAGGACACAATACTAACTAAGGCAAATACAGGCATATTATGCTCTACAGAAATCATCATGAAATAGGGAAACACACGGAACATCGAGGGATAAAAACTCATGTTAATTATACCCTTAAATATCCACCCCCTTAAACCTATCTAGATCTGATTATGGAGGGCCAGAAACATGCTCACCAATCCAACTAGGAAGTGTAAGGTTTTGAAACCGGTCTGCGTTTGATCCTTTCAGGCGTCCCGTCTCCACGTGGATCGTGGAGCCCCAGCGAGCTGCGCCTCACCTCTCTCCTGAGGTGGGGGTCGGGGGCGGCTGGATACCGGCTGGCCTGGATGTCGGCGGGGTTGGGGATCATCGGCTCGATCCCGGTCAGAGGAGCCTTGGGCTGGCCCCCATCACTTCTTCAGTTTTATTTTATCTCTTCTCCGGAGCCGGAGTGGGTCGATGGCCTCTCGTTTCGTCAACGGCCCGGGGTTGGTCGATGATCTCCCGATGTTTTACCCCGGGGCGGGATGCCGGCTCGAACGACCTTCTTGATGGCGGCTTAGTCTTCTTCTTCCTCTCCGTCGATGGAGAGGAGTCACGCTGATCTTCTCCCAAAGCGGCTACTCCTTTCCCCAGCTCAAAAGCTGGACAGACCTGCAAGCTGGAAAGCTGAATAAAACCGATTTCCTACCCGTGTGTTCTCTCAATTATACTTCTTTCCAGAAGCTCTTATCTCGCGCCAAATCAGGTTAGTCTTTGTTTAACTTTTGGCGGGCTTGTTGCACAACGGAGTAGTTATTATATTTTAAACTGTTCTTGGATGGCCGGTAGCGGCCCATCTCTGGTCTGGAATGACCTTCATTGTTTTTAATGTTCTGGTGATGTCCTTAACGGGCCCTTGATGCTCTTCTCATGAATATGAAACTGTTCCCTTTTGTCTGGGTCAACATTTAGATGGCCTTTATCTACAGGCCGATCTTGACTGGATCTGCATCCAATCTATATGTATATGTGGGTGTCTGGTTTCGTTCTCTCAGAAACGGCTTCCAGAACTTACTTTGGGCTGAATCCACAAAGCTGTCTGAGGATTTGCAGGAACCATTTTAAAGTGTCACAATAAGCTGATCACGGGGTCTGGAGGCCATTTTGTATGCCCCTTTTTCTGGGCTTCTTTTAAAATAGTCTTTAAAATCATGGCCTCTTCTGCCATTCGACCCTTTATAATATAAAGTTTAATTTTGCGAATCCTACAGTCCCTTGGCTTGTTGGTAATGGTAGAGTGAGGGACATGCCGGGCCATGAGGTTACAGATTGTGGTAGAATACAATTCTGCTGATGGCCCACGATGCCTCATGGATGCCCAGTTATGCGCTGCTAGATCTTTTCTGAATCTATCCCATTTAACATGGTGGTAGTGCCACACAACACCATGGAGGGTGTACTGAGTGTGAAGACTCCACAAGGACTGTGCTGTGGTCATTGCTTCCAATGCTGTCATGGACAGATGCATCTGCGACAGGTAGATTGGTGAGGATGAGATCAAGTCGGTTTTTCTCTTGTGTTGGTTCTCTCACCACCTGCCGCAGGCCCAGTCTGGCAGCTATGTCCTTCATGACCCAGCCAGCTTGGTCAGTAGTGGTGCTACCGAGCCACTCTTGATGATAGATATTGAAGTCCCCTACCCAGAGAGCACTTGCTACTCTCAGTGCTTCTTCCAAGTGCTGTTAAACACTGGTGTGTACAGTCCTGATTACACCAGGACCATACACACCAGTGTCTTCCAGTACTTGACTCTGGCACTCGCCTGCCACATCCTCCTCATACCACTCCACCCCATCCCACGCCCCACCCACCACCCCCCCCCTCCCCTCACCATGAATGGGAGGCTAATCTGTTCTTCAAAAAAAAATTCTACCATTTCTGTTGGGGTCCAGGTTTTTTTCCTGGTCTGGACCCCACTGATGGAGCCCACTTTTGCTGGTACACCTCACCTCACTTCACATACCAGCCTCCACAGATATGACAGGTCCTGACTGAACTAATGGAATGGGAAATCCCCTGGAATTGGCCCCAACGACAGTTTCCTTGTAAGGGGTGAGTGGAGGGTCTGCCTCTTTCAAGGCAAGTTAGAAAGTCAAAGAAAACAGATGCCATTTTCCATATAGTTCCACTGGTCTCCCATCGGAATAATGGTAGGAAAATGGAATTACTTCTATGGAATTTCAGCCTCATAAAATTCAGGCTTCATCTCATATCAGGCGGTTCAATGTCTTACATAGAATTTTACAGCACAGAAATAGGCCACTCAGCCACACAGGTTTATGCTCCACACAAGCCTCCTCCCACCCTACTTCATTTCCCCCTATCAGCACAACCTTCTATTCCTTCTCCCTCATCTACTTATCTAGCTTCCCCTTAAATGCATACATGCTATTCGTCTCAACTACTTTACATGGTAGCAATTTCCACATTCTAACCACTCCCTAGGGAAAAACATTTCTCCTGATTCCTTATTGGATTTATTAGTGACTATCTTATATTTATGGCCCCTAGTTTTGGACTCCCCCACAAGTGGAAACATCTTCTCTCCATCTACCCTATCGAACCTCTTCATAAGTTTAAAGGCCTCGATCAGTTCATCTCTCAGTCTTCACCTTTCTAGGGAAAAGAGTAAAGAGCCTCAGCCAATTTAGTCTTTCCTGATAGATGTGCCCCCTCAGTTCTGGTATCATCCTTCTAAATCTTTTTTTCCACTATTTCCAGTACTCCTTGATCATTTTTGCAATATGGAGACCAGAAGAGTGCACAGCTCTCTAAGTATAGTCTAGCCAAGTTTCTATAAAAGTTTATCGTAATGGCCCCAATATTGACAGGGGCGGGTTTCATAAGTGGAGGAAAGCTGGGGGTGGGGGTGGGGTGGAGCTTCTGTCCCACATAGTGTGACATTGTTAACCTGCGTTGCTGCTTATAATTATTTGTGAACATGTACCCCTAGATCCCTTTGCTCCTCTACGCCATTTAGACTCTTATCTTCCAAGGAGTAGGTGGCCTGCTTATTCCCCCTACCAAAATGCAGCACCTCACACTTATCTATATTGCAATTCATTTGCCATTTACACATCCATTCTGCAAGTTTGCTAATGTCATCTTGTACTTTGTCGCAGTCTTCCTCATTATCAACTATAGCTCCCAATTCTTAATTTCTCTTTGTTTTAGAAAAAGAATCATGCTTCTGAATGAGGAATATGTATGGAAATTGTACCATGATTTATTTAATGAACTTATTTGAACTTTAATTTGCAGAACAATATGTCCTTTGAAATGTAATACTCATGTTTGTAGGGCAGTTATCTCTATCAAAGAAAGCTCAATAACTCCATATAATGAATACTGATGCCATTTCTATGCACAGAAGCTGAAGTCAATGACTAGAAATTGGAAACTTAAATTGAATTTTTTTCAATCTACTTCACATGCCATGTTCAGAGTTTCAAATGACAACAAATTATTGAAGAGAATTTATATCAGGAACAACCAATAAATGAACTACCAGCTCAACCAGTTATCACCCTAAATAGTTGTGTCCAGTGATTCAGAGGTTTTGAGATCCTGTGTTAGATTAAGGACGTTATAGGCATTGACATTTAACTGGATTCCAAGGGACTGCTTGGGCTTCCAATGAACAGACCACCTGTGTGAATTAATTCATTTTGGGAGGAAAAACAAGGAATGAAAGTATAAATTCAATATTACTACAACTATTACTTCTGTGTCAAATGTTGTTTGATAATGTTCCTGTGAAGAGCCTTGGATTGCTTTTACTACCTTAAAGGTGCTATATAAATGCAAGTTGTATAAACTCAATAGAAGGATGCTAAAGGGTGTGGATGAAGAGAGAGACCTAAGAGTTCAAATGCATAATTCCCTGAAAGTGCAGATGCAGGTAGAAAAAAAGAAGTGTGGTGTATGTAACCTGTTCCACCTTAAGAGAACTTAAGCCTGTTCCACCTTAAGAGATGTACTACTTTCTCTGGCTGCTGTATACGTAATACCGGTGGTGACCACCGGTATATAAGTACTGTGTAGTGATATTGTATTTAGTATAGTCCTGACCTCCAACTAGTAAAGACCTGTTGAACTTTATTCTTGTAGTCTGTGTCAGTAATTAATCTTAATACAACTGGAACACACAGACTTAACAAGAAGGTAAAAGCATTTTTGATTTTATAAATAGCCACATGGTACAAGAGTAAAAAAGTAATGATAAATTTGTACAAAACATTGGTTAGGCCACAGTTAGAGTACTGTATGCAGTTTTGGCACCCCATTAAGGAAAGATCATTAAAACCATAGGGAACATACTGAAATACTAGAGCAGCCTAAAGACTAGAATGCTGGGAACTACAAATAGAAGATATATTTAGCCAAGTATCTGAACTGCCTTTTGAATCAACTAAATTTCCTCTGGGATTTTTCTCAATCATCCACTGTAACGTCAGCAATGGATACTCTGCAGAAAATCAACCCATTAGCTAATTTGCACACAGCAAGATCCCTCAAACAGCAATGAGATAAATTACTAGCTAAGAGAAAAATGTTGGCCAGGACACTCAGAAAACTCCCTGCTATTTTTTGAATAGTGTCATGGAATCTTTAATGTCCTGCAAGTCCAACTGCAAGGATTCAAGGAGAGGAGTCACACATTTTTTGGGATTCATGCTCTGGCACATCTAGCATTGGAGAACATTTATGAAAGCAGGTAGCAACAATCAGCTACCCAGTCTGATAGATTTGGCTGACTCCAATACAGGGTCCTAGCAGGGAAATCTAGGGCCACCAGAATCCTAGAAGATTGTCAGTGAAGTCCTGTAGCCTGCCAACACACATATTCCTTCCATTAGGAAATCACTTAGAAGTTGTAGATTAGATACTAGACATAATGCACCATTCCAAAGGGTAAGTACAGTGGCAAAACACACAGATTTGATTCACACATCATTGAATTTATTCAATAAAGTTTACAAACTTGATGTGTATTTTCCATTGAGAATGGCTTTGTGATAATGACAATAATGCCGCGCTACATCATTGCTGAGAACAGTGCTGCTGGAGGTGCTCTGGGACAGTTCTTTGGTATATGTGGATAGGACAGTTGCTTCAAAAGGCAACTCATTCACTTGGCTAAATGTATCTTGTATTAGTCATGCCTGGTACTCTAATCTTTTAGGCTGCTCTAGTATTTCAGGAGTAACTGTCTTATATTTTCTGCCTTCCTCCTGTGCTAGACTCTAGATTCCTCTCTGTGGTTAGGATTTTTGCAGAAAGTTACAGAGCATGCATCAAACAATAATATTCCTGTATACCCTGCTGGTGGAAGGTAATACAATGCTGACTTGGACCTTGTTGTATCCGTGATCTGCTTTTATCTGTGGCTGGCACAAAGGTGCCATTAATTACGGTTGAGAATAGCGTAGGTCTCCCAGGAATTATCCATCCACTCTACATTGCCCTTTAAATAAGCCTGGCACAGATGACTGGCATTGTAGAAACTGCCTGTAATTTAGTCACTGACCTGCATTTTTTTGTTCTGGTTGTAAATTTGAGAGAATGGAACCATTCTCTGTTTATGGAGATGGCACCTTTATAGACAAGGACCCAAATGAGTGCAATCAATCATGGAAAGCCAGCAGTATAATAGAATTCACCAGCCCTCGCGCTTGCCCAGTCACAAATGTTATGAAGGTGCTAGACCTCTTCACTTCCTTGGTGCCCCCAACCCCAAGCTGGAAGGAGCTGGAAGCATAAACATTGAAGGTCATGGATATACTTAATGACCACTAGATTGCAAATGTAAGAGATGTCACAGCTTGGTCATTGCTTCCCTGCTAAACTGTAGCTGCCTAAGACACTATTCTTTAGCAAATTTCAGGCAGCAGAGGAAGTTACAGGACTATGGGGAGAAGGCAGGACAGTGGAATTAATTTTGGATTGTTCTAGTAAACAGCCAGCACAGAGGAATGACTTCATTCAGTGCTGTAAACTTCTATAATTCTATGGTTCTACAACAGATACTGTGCCTGAAGCAGTGCACCTGATAGGTAGTGTTGGCAGTAGGTCTCAACATTATTCCTTTGGTACCAACTTACATCTTTGTCAAGCAAATCTTGCTAATGCCTCTGCCTTCTGCTCCTTAACCAAGTCGTGTACTGTGTATAAAGAACAACAATGTTATAAAATCAACAGCTCCCTGCAGAATCTCCATCACAAGAGAAGTTGGTTCAGCTTTATTGGTAAAATTATATGGGCAGAAGGAGGGCTCACCATAATGGTTCAACCCCCCGTTAAGCAGCAATAATGCCGGGATTAATGGCCTTCTCCACGTTATGCGCACTCGCACAAAGAAACCTTCTCATAGTGATAGTAATATGGGAAGCAATGTGGACTGATCGGGGAACATGTACTCAGCTGCATTTCTGATTTTAACATCACTTTTCTCTCAATTAGTGCTGGAAGGGGATTAGAGCCAATTAACTGCCTGTTAACAGGTAGATAACAGGAAGTTAAGAGGCTTTTCATCATTTTACGCCTGCTGCTGCGGGCTTCCCGATGTCGGGAAACCCCACCAGGGTCAGCGAGGCAAGCTGTGGATCTGCTGCAGTGTAATTGTGCAAATGACAGCTGCAGAGGTAGTGTGATGGGTGCAATGGTGCACAAGTAATTATGACAGGTGAGAGAATGTAGTGAGAAATATTTTTATTTTGTTTATATGTATCTGCAGGTGACAAGATTTGATGTTTCTGGGAAGCCTCATCTGATCAGGAGAGTTGACACATGGTTCTGCAATCTCACATGCAGCTGCCATCTGTTTTCTCCTAAGGAGAGAGTCATTGGTGAGCATGGGTGAAAGAGCTCACCATTGAACAGTGATTGTCAGTGTTTGATAGCACATCAATGCTGTCAAACATTGTCAAATTATCTGTCAAACAAATGTGGGGCCTGTCACTTTAACAAAACCAGCAGATGAAGCTTCATAAACTGATGCCATCTGACACTGGTTTTCCCTTAATTGGCTGGCAAGCCCGCAGGGCGGGCTTAACAAGGCCAATCAGGGGAAAATAGCGTCAGGTTGTCAGATGTCGCTGGGGTTGGGACTAGAACCCGGAAACCAGCAGTCCCGCCCCCAATGCACCTGCTCAGGTAAGATCCTGGCCTTTTTTTATCTGTCTTCACGGTAAAAGTATCACAATAATAGTGGAAGATCAAGGGGGAAAAGGGAGATAGGAACTTAAAAGAATCATAAATACTGTGGCAACAAGAGCAGGTCAGAGGCTAGTTATTCTGCGGCAAGTGTCTCGCCTACTGACTCCCCAGTCTTTCCACCATCTACAAGGCACAAGTCAGGACTCTGATGTAGTACTCTCCACTTGCCTGGATAAGTGCAGCTCCAACAACTCTCAAGAAGCTCGACACTATCCAAGACAAAGCAGCCTGCTTGATTGGCACCCCATCCACCACCTTAAACGTTCACTCCCTCCACCAGTACCGTGGCTCCAGTGTGTGCCATCTACAAAATGCACTGCAGCAACTCACCAAGGCTTCTTCGGCAGCACCTCTCAAACCCACGACCTCTACCACCTAGAAGGACAAGGGCAGCAGGTGCATGGGAACACCACCACCTGCAAGTTCCCCTCCAAATCACTGTAAGGGGTTTTTGCTAGGTCTCTCTCTCTGGTGAGACCTCTCTCTCTTTTGCACAGTAATTTACTGAGTGGTTCGACCCACTCACCCCTTAGGTTCTCTACACTGGACTTTGAGGCAGGAACTACAATGCAGAGAATACTCTGCAGACCAAGTTTAATGAAACAAAGTGAAATTTTATTGCGTAAAGGAAAAATTGAATGTAAGCCAATAAGGTACATGGGAGGGAAAAACAAATCATAATACAGTACTAACCAATATATCCACAGGCATATTATACTTTACAAGGTTCACCATGAAATAGGGAAACACACGGAACAACGAGGGACAACAACTCATTGTTAATTATCCCCTAAAATGCCCACCCCCTAAACCTAGCTAGATTAGTTTATGAGGGGTCAGAAACATGCTCACCAGTCCCAGTTAGAAAAATAGAGGTTTTGAAGTCTGCGTTTTGGTCCTCTCAGGCATCCTGTCTCCACGTGGTCAGCGGAATGCAGCGGGCTGCGACACACTCTTTTCTCCCTCGAGGTAATGGACACGGACAAGCTGGATGTTAGCAGGCCTGGACGTCGGGGTGGAGCGAGCCCACCTGTTTGACCATGTTCATAAGGTTTCCTCTTGGAGGGTCGTCGTCTTCTCGTCTCGTCAATGGCACGGGGTTTGTCGATGATCTCCCGATAGCTACCCCGGGTCTGGATGCTGGCTCAACCTGAACCACCAATGGCTACTCTGAATCTCCAAACATCTCCGATCCCAATCGTCTACAGAATAATCTTCTTCTTCCGAGTCTGAACGGCCTCTCTAGCGAACCTGAACTCCTAACCGAACTGCACCTTCTTCAGACCCCCGAATGATCTCTCGAAAATGATCTCTACAATGCTCTCTTGCTCTCCCGCACTGATCTCTCTCTGAACTCTCCTAATGGCTACCCCAGGTCTCCAGTTATACTTCTCATGGAGGCCCTTATCTCCCGCCATATCAAGGTTAGTCTTTGTTTAAATGTTGGCGGGCTTGTAGCACAGAGGGGTAGTCATTGGCCTAGAAATTGGGTTCTGGCGTAGGCAGGGCTTTAGCGCCGGAAGTTAGTGCCGGCGCTAAGTCCCCCTGCGCACGCCAAAAATTCAGTAGTGCCGCGCCCAAACGGCTGCCGGCGCTACTGAAGGGTCTTTGCGGCGGTACATCAGCGCTAACTGCCGTTTTGCGCCGCAATTCCGGCGCTGCGGCACCCGATGCGGTGCGGCAGGCTGGGGACGTGCAGGCCTCCTCCTCCCGTTAAGGAGGAGCTGCCTGCACCCGGCCGCGGCCCGCGCAAATCAGCTTAAAAATGAGCCCGGCACCTCGGACAAGTGCCGGGCTTGCATCTGTTCCGGGGGGGGTGGGGGGAGAAGTCCGGGGAGGGAGCTGCGGGCAGGCGGCCGGCGGGAAAGTGGCCGGCCGCCGCGGGGCCTTTAATGCGCCGGCGCAAACTGGAGTAAGGCACCTCTGACAGAACGTTGCTTGCGGCTGCCACGGGCGAGGCGGCCGCAACTCAATTTCGGAGTTCGGGCGGGTTACCACGGCAACCGGGACGCTGCGCACACCGATGACGTCATCGGTGCCGGCGCAGCGCTACCGGTGCAACGCCAATTTAGGGCCCCAGGGAATTTTTAAACTGGCCATAACTCTGGCGCTAGTCCCTCTAGCGCCTCAAAAGCGGCGCTAAGGCAACTGAATTTCTAGGCCAATGGCTTTAAAGTACTTTCGGGATGGCCGGTAACTGCCATCTCTGGTCTGGAATGACCTTGTATTGTCTTTAATGGGTCTTGATGTCCCCCTTTGAATTTGAGGCTGTTTCCCTTTGTCGGGGTAAACATTTTGATGGCCTTTATCTACAGGTCGATCTGATTGGATCTTCATCCAATCCATATGTATGGGGTTCTGTCTGGTTTCGCAATCTCCGAAATTGCATTCCAGAATTTACTGTGGGCTGAAATCCACAAAAGCTGTCTGTGAACTGCAGGAACCAATTTAAAATGTCCCAAAGGGCTGGTCACGGGGTCTGGCGGCCATTTTGTGTGCCCCCTTTTTCTGGGCTTCTTTTAAAACAGTCTTTAAAATTAAGGCCTTTTCTGCCAATAGACCCTTATAGGACAATGTTCAATATTGCCAATCCTACATCACACACCATCCTGACTTGGAAATATATCGCCGTTCCTTCATCGTCGCTGGGTTAAAATCCTGGAACTCCCTCCCTAACAGCACTGTGGGAGAACCTTCAGTACATGGACTGCAGCAGTTCAAGGCGGCGGCTCACCACCACCTTCTCAAGGGCAACTAGGGATGGGCAATAAATGCTGGCCTTGCCAGCAACGCCCACATTCCATGAACAAATTAAAAAAAAATCAATATCACTAGAGAAAAAGTACTAGGCAAACTAATGTGACTAAAGGCTGACAAGTCCCCTGGACCTGATGACCTGTATCCTTGGGTCTTAAAAGAAGTGGCTGCAGAGATAGTGGATGCATTGGTTGCAATCTTCCAAAATTCCCTAGATTCTGGAAAGATTTCAGCGGATTGGAAAACCACAAATGTAACGCCCCTATTCAAGAAAGGAGGGAGACAGAAAGCAGGAAACTATAAGGAAGTAGTAGCAGGACATTTAGAAAATCATAATACAATCAAGCAGAATCAACATGATTTTATGAAAGGGAAATCGTGTTTGACAAGTATATTAGAGTTCTTTGAGGATGTAACGAGCAGGGTGGATAAAGGGGAACCAGTAGATGTAGTGTATTTTGATTTTCAAAAGGCATTTTATAAGGTGCCACATAAAAGGTTACTGCACAAGATAAGAGCTCATGGTGTTAGGGGATAGATAGAGGATTGGCAAACTAACAGAAAACAGAGAGTCGGGATAAATGGGTCATTTTCATTTGGCAAACTATAACTAGTGGGGTGCCACAGGGATCAGTGCTGAGGCCTCAACTATTTACAATCTATATTAATGACTTAGATGAAGGGACCAAGTGTACTGTAGCCAAATTTGCTGATGATACAAAGATAGGTGGGAAAACAAGTTGTGAGGAGGACACAAAGGCCGTGATTTTGTCAGCAGTGTCAGGATGGCTGTGGGACAGCTGGTTTCCGGCTTCCAGTCCCGCCCCCTGCTGCCTCCTCTCCGCAGACATAATTTTCCCTTAATTGACCTTGTTAAGGCTGCCCTGTGGGCTTGCCGGCCAATTAACAGGAAGCGGGTCTGATGATGTCATTTGATGATGCGTCATCTGCCAGTTTCTTTAAAGGGACCATGCACAATTTTATTTTGACAGTTGATTTCTCAGTTTTTGACAGCATTGGGGTGCTGAAAACACTGACAAAGGTGAACTCTTACAGCAATGACTCCCTATATATGCTGGAATAGATGGCCACTGCAGGTGAGGTGACAGAAGCAATCTGTCACTGGTGAGAGATGTTCTCCCAATGAGGTGGCACTGGACATATAGTTGGATTTAAAAACTTGTAAGTTAAAGAAATCTGTAAAAGTTTTAAAAATGCAGTAACCAACATTTTCTTTGCTCTGTAAATCACCATCTGCAACATTGGACCCTTCACACCACTTCTGCAGCTGTCATCTTTTCACAAACATTACACAAGACTCACAACACGCCACACTTACCTGGCATGGTGTCCGGACGTCGGGAAACTGAACCAGAAGCAGCAAATCCAAAAACAGGCTGAAAACTTCTGACAAGTACCTGTTAATAGTCAGGTAATTGTCTTTAATCCACTTCCCACTGTTAGGTGTCGGGTCAATTTGCAAATCGGGGGCCCAACACTTGGGAAAGCTGTTTGGAGGCAGGTTCATGGCAGATTCGGAACCCGCCATCAATCAAATTGAATTTAACCTCTGACCCACCTCCAAACCCACCCTCTGAGCATGGCAAAATCGTGGCCAAACAATCTGCAAAGGGATGTAGATAGGTTAAGTGAGTGGGCAAAAATTTGGCAGATCGAGTTTAATGTGGTAAAATGTGAGGTTATCCACTTTGGTAGGAAAAATAGAAAAGCAAAATATTATTTTAATGGAAAGATACTGCAAAATACTATGGTACAGAGGGATTTGGGTGTCCCTGTACATGAAACACAAAAAGTTAGCATGCAGGTTAATTAGAAAGGTGAAAGGAATGTTGGCCTTTATTGCAAGGAGAATGGAATATAAAAGTAAGGAAGTTTTGCTACAACTGTACAGGGCGTTGGTGAGACCACACCTAGAGTACTGCGTATAGTTTTGATCTCCTTATTTAAAGAGGGATATACTTGCATTGGAGGAAGTTCAGAGAAGGTTCACTAGGTTGATTCCTGGGATGAAGGGGTTGTCTTATGAGGAAAGATGGAGCAGATTAGGCCTATACACATTGGAGAATAGAAGAATGAGAGGTGATCTTATTGAAACATATAAGATTCTGAGGGGGCTTGACAGGGTAGATGCAGGGAGGATGTTTCCCCTCGGGCGGAATCTAGAACTATGGGGCATAATTTCAGAATAAGGGGTTGCACATTTAAGACGGATATGAGGAGGAATTTCTTCTCTCAGAGGGTCATGAATCTTTGGAATTCTCTACCCCAGAGAGTTGTGGAGGCTGCGTTGTAGTGTATGTGCCTTTAAGAGCCCCCTGTGTACTGTAATGCCGGTAATGGCCACTCGGGCTATATAAGCCTGTATATTGTGTTGTATCAGTTAGTTCCCCTCCAGACTTTGTTCAGTAAACACCTGTGAAACCAACTCCTGTCTTCAGTGTCTCTATTAACACACGGACACAACAGTGGCGACGAATTGGAAACGGACTTACCTGCAATTCGGCAGCACCTCAAGGACATCGATTCCTCTGGCGTCCAAAGTCGAAGAAAAGCAAGAAAAAGAAAAAGCTGTGGTTTCACCAGCTAGCCGAGCTGGTGGCAGGTGCTGCAATAATCCTTCCTGGGTGTCAGGCTGGGGCTCCAGCGGCTGGCTCTGCAGCGAGGCCAAGCAGTGAAGGCGGAGGCAAGCAGTAACAGATGGGGAGGGAGCACTCGGGAGATGGCCGGCACTGCAAGCAGGTCGGCGTTCAGACCTAGCAGAGAGAGTCCGGCGGGAACGAGTCTCCACCTGTAAATAAATAAATAAAAAGAAGGGAAACCCGCGGAAAACAGCGTTGTCATCGGCAGCAGCGGCGGGGAAGCGCGGGAAGTGCCATATCTTTTCTGCAGAAAAGAAAGAAAAGCGCGGGAAGCGCCATATCTTTTCTGCAGAAAAGAAAGAAAAGCGCGGGAAGCGACATTTTTTTTCCAGGATGCCTAAGGCTGGCAATATTGATGCTTTTGATAATGATATAGTGGATTGGACCACATATGTAGAAAGAGTGGAGGTATATTGCACTGCAAATGGAATAGAAAATGAAAAAAAAAGCCGCTGTACTTCTGAATCTAATGGGCGCAAAGACATACGGGCTGTTACAAAACTTAATCACTCCAGCCAAACCAAAGGACAAGAATTTTAAAGAAATTGTTGATACCCTACAGGAGCACTTAAACCCAACACCGCTGCTGATAGCGGAACGATTCAAATTCTTCAAGAGGAATCAACACAAGAATGAAAGTAACGCTGATTACCTCACCGAATTAAGAAAGCTATCAAAGCACTGCCAATTCGGGGCAGGACTAGCAGATTATCTTCGAGACAAATTCGTCTGCGGTCTCTTAAGTGAAGGAACACAGAAAAGGCTGCTTTCTGAGAAAGATTTAACACTGGACAAGGCTTTCAGTATGGCTGTATCATACGAAGCAGCCGCAAGAGGAGCTGCAGAGATACAACAAAAGACACAGGACTTCGGCACCCATGAAATGACACAGGGTTTCGAGAGATGTTATCGCTGTGGCAGATCCACCCATGACCAGAGGGACTGCTGGTTCAAGGACAAAGCATGCAGGCAATGCGGAAAGATTGGACACATTGCATGGGTATGCCGATCTGGACAAAAATAATCCACGGACAGGAAAAAAAAAATCAATAAAGAAAAGTACAGAAAGGTACAAATGATGACGGACAGTAGCTCCGAAGACCAGAAGAGCGACAGCAACTCCAAAAACAAGAGACTAAGCTGTCTCAAATTATATAATGTAATTGCCAAAGAAGATTACCAGACCATTTGGGTTACCCTCACGATAGCAGGGTCCCCAGTTAAAATGGAGCTAGATACAGGATCAGCTCTGACCGTCATAAATCGACGGGATTACGAGCGGCTATTTCCACATATACCTTTAAAAGACACATCCATTATCTTGAAAACATATACGGGGCAGAAAGTATACCCCAAAGGAAAAATAAGGGTGCCTGTTGT
The DNA here is from genome assembly GCF_052327205.1 of Somniosus microcephalus. Lineage (NCBI taxonomy): Eukaryota > Metazoa > Chordata > Chondrichthyes > Squaliformes > Somniosidae > Somniosus > Somniosus microcephalus. Next base: position 52,824,980 of record NC_140996.1, on the reverse strand, counting down.
ATACAACGGCAAGGAAATACAAAAGTTTTATTTATACGTTCTACAAGATGGTGGTCCACCGCTGTTGGGACGTGAATGGATCAGGAAAATACGTTTAGACTGCCACTCCATTCAGGCACTGACGGTGACCAGTAAGGAAAAAAATGATGATGACGTCATACCTGAACGATTAAAAGACATCTTGGCCAACACCAAAGAAGTGTTTCAAGAGAAACTAGGAACCTTGAAAGGCATCACCGCCTCAATAAAAGTGGAAGATGCGGCAATTCCCAAGTTTTTTAAGGCAAGACCGGTGCCATACGCAATTCGTCCAGCAGTCGAGGCAGAGCTGGAGAATTTGGAAAAGGCAGGCGTATTATCCAAAATAGATTGGAGCGAGTGGGCAACACCCATCGTCCCAGTCATGAAGAAAACGTTGAATAATGATAAATCTGAAGGACAGAGAAAAATTCACATCTGTGGAGACTTCAAGGTGACTGTAAACCCGGTTCTTCACACGGTACAGTATCCTCTTCCGAGGATAGAAGATATTTTCGCCTCACTATCCGGAGGGAAACGTTTCACCAAAATTGACTTGGCACAGGCATATCTACAGATGGAGGTTGAAGAGGCCTCTAAAAGTATCTCACGATAAATACACACAAAGGCCTGTACCAGTACAATCGACTGGTTTTCGGAGTAGCATCAGCTCCAGCTATCTGGCAAAGACCTATGGAGCAAGTCCTCCAAGGGATTCCGGGGACTCAATGCTACCTAGACGACATCCTTGTAACAGGAGAAAACGACAACGAGCACCTTGCCAATTCGGAGCAGGTGCTCACTAGGCTGAGAGAACGGGGCCTACGAGCAAATCGCCCCAAGTGCGAATTTTTCCAGAATCAAATATCATATTGTGGCCACATAATTAATAAGGAAGGGTTGCATAAGTCACCTGAAAAAATTGAAGTGGTCATAAAAGCCCCAGCACCTGAAAATGTTTCACAATTAAGGTTGTTCCTGGGATTAATAAATTACTATCATAAATTTTTACCGAACTTATCAACTCTTCTGCACCCTCTTAATGAACTGCTACAAACAGGAGTAATTTGGAAATGGAGCAAAGACTGTAAACGTGCCTTCCATAAATGCAAAGACTTAATCACGTCCAAAGAAGTTTTGGCTCATTACAACCCATCACTGCCAAACAGACTGGCGTGCGATGCATCCCCTTACGGCGTAGGAGCGGTATTATCGCATAAATTCCCTGATGGCTCGGAACGGCCGATAGCTTTTGCGTCATGCTCATTGAACTCAGCTGAGCGTAACTATGCCCAAATCAACAGGGAAGCACTCAGCCTGGTATGGGGAGTGAAGAAATTCAACCATTACCTACACGGACAAAAATTTACCTTGTTGACTGACCATCAACCCCTCATCTCCATATTCAACCCTAAAAAGGGTGTTCCCATTATGACAGCGCAAAGGCTACAGAGGTGGTCCCTTTCTCTAGGGGCACACCAATATAACATAGAATACAAAGGATCAAAACAGCTTGGGAATGCTGATGGTTTATCGCGCCTACCGTTGCCAACGGTAGAAGAGGCACCTACCGTAGACCCAGTGGAGATTTTCCACTCTACCATAGTCGAATGTCTACCAGTAACAAATTCTGCCATTGAAAGGGAAACGAGAAATGACCTGACTCTCTCACGAGTCTACGATTTAACAGTGAAGGGATGGCCAGCACATGGCGAACCACTGTTGCCAGCATTCTCGCAAAGAAGAGAACAGCTTGATGTGTGGATCCAGAGTGGTGATTCCACCCAAACTCCAGGATAAAGTTCTAAAGGAGCTTCACGAGGGGCATCTGGGTGGAGTGAAAATGAAGAACCTAGCCAGGGCGTTTGTATGGTGGCCAGGTATCGATGGAGACATCGAAGAAATGACCAAGAGCTGCCTAGGATGCCAGAAGGCCAAAACGCTCCACCACAAGCCCCTCTACATCCATGGGAGTGGCCCTCATCTCCCTGGCAAAGGGTACACATCGACTTTGCTGGTCCATTTATGGACTCAATGTTCTTAATCGCGGTTGATGCACACTCCAAGTGGCCGGAGGTAATAAAGATGTCCTCCACCACCACGGAAAAAACCATCACAGTATTAAGGACCATATTTGCCAGGAATGGGCTGCCTGAACAGATCTGTTCTGATAATGGACCGCAATTTGTGTCCAAAGAATTCAGGAAATTCTTAAAAAACAATGGGGTTAAGCACTACACGTCCGCCCCATACCATCCCGCCACCAATGGATTGGCTGAAAGGTTTGTCCAGACCTTCAAGAAGGCCATAAAGGCCATGGGTAATGAAGTCATAAAACTTCAGCATAAGGTGGATAACTTCTTGTTTGCATACAGGAATGCAACACGTATGGTTACAAACCAAACTCCCGCCATGATGTTCTTCAATAGAAGCCTAAGATGCCGGCTGGATTTGATCAAGCCAAACATCAGAAGGGACGTGGAGAACCGGCAATTTCAAGGCATGAATGTAAGGCCAACTAGAACCTTCCAGATAGGTCAACAAGTTTTGGCCTGGGACTACCGTACCGAGAAATGGCAGCCTGGAACTACCTGCACATGACTAGGACCACTGATGTATACCGTGGACATCGGAGAAAGCATAATAAGGCGCCATGCTGACCAAATCATAGAGTCATCCGAAAAGGGACAACCTACACCACAACTCTATATGCCTAATGATGAAGAAGAGATGCCCATAGTATCTACCTCCGATCCGGTGATACTGGAACCCGATGAACCCGATACTGGCATTCAAGCCGAATCAGCCTTGCCAAAAGAACCTACTACACCACCAGAAACTACTACACCACTGAGGCGTTATCCGGACCGAGTCAGGAAGCCTCCAGAGAGACTGACTTATAATTGATTAACTGCAGCAATGTGTAGATTATTTTTCTTGTAACATGTAATTAATGATTACTTAAAATATTATGTACTGGTTGGCTAAAAGGGGAGGAATTGTAGTGTATGTGCCTTTAAGAGCCCCCTGTGTACTGTAATGCCAGTAATGGCCACTTGGGCTATATAAGCCTGTATATTGTGTTGTATCAGTTAGTTCCCCTCCAGACTTTGTTCAGTAAACACCTGTGAAACCAACTCCTGTCTTCAGTGTCTCTATTAACACATGGACACAACATGCATCATTGAATATATTCAAGGCTGAGATAGACAGATATTTGAGCTACAGGGGAGTCAAGGGTTATGGGGAACAGGCAGAAAAGTGGAGTTGTCCAATCCTGGGTACCACACTTTAGGAAGGCTGTGGAGAGGGTGCAGAGGAAATTTCCTAGAATGGTACCAGAGATGTGCCATAGTTATGTGGAGAGATTAGAGAAGCTGATATTGTTCTCCTCAGAGCAGAGAAGGTTAAGGAGAGATTTAAGGGGAGGTGTTCAAATTTATGAAGGGTTTTGATAGAGTAAATGGGGAGAAATTGTTTCCACTAGCAGGGGGGTTAGTAACCAAAGGACACATATTTAAGGTAATAGGAAAATGAATCAGAGGGGAAATGAGGAGATTTATTTTTGCATAGCGAATCGTTATGATTTGGAATGCACTGCCTGAAAGTAGATGCATTAGTAATTTTCAAAAGGGAATAAATACCAGAAGTGGATAACATTGCAAGGCTATGGGAAAAGGGCAGAGGAGTGGAACTAATTGGATAGCTCTACCAAAGAGTCAGCACAGACACCAAAACTAGGGTTCATAAATATAAGATAGTCATTAATAAATCCAATAGGGAATTCAGGAGATGCTTCTTTAATCAGAGAGTGGTTAGAATGTGAAACTCGCTACTGCAAGGAGTAGTTGAGATGAATAGCATAGTTGCATTTAAGGGGAAGCTAGATAAACACATGAGGAAGAAAGGAATAGAAAGTTATCATAGAATCTTGCAGCACAGAAGAAGGCCATTTGGTCCATTGTGCCTGTACCAGGCTATGCTAATCATTATAAGAACATAAGAACATAAGTAGGAGCAGGAGTAGGCCATACGGCCCCTCGGGCCTGCTCCGCCATTCAATAGGATCATGGCTGACCCAAATCTAGACTCACGTTCACTTCCCTGCCCTCTCCCCGTAACCCCTAATTCCCTTATCTGCTAGGAAACTGTCTATCTCCATTTTAAATGTATTTAATGTTGCAGCTTCTGCAGCTCTCTGGGGTAGCAAATTCCATAGATTTACTACCCTCTGAGTGAAGAAGTTTCTCCTCATCTCAGTTTTGAAAGGACAGCCCCTTATTCTTAGATTATGCCCCCTAGTTCTAGTCTCACCCATCAGTGGAAACATCCTCACCGCATCCACCCGATCAAGCCCCCTCACAATCTTATATGTTTCGATAAGATCACCTCTCATTCTTCTGAACTCCAATGAGTAGAGTCCCAACCTACTCAACCTTTCCTCATATGTCAACCCCCTCATCTCCGGAATCAACCGAGTGAACCTTCTCTGAACCGCCTCAAGAGCAAGTACATATTTTCTTAAATATGGAAACCAAAACTGCACACAGTATTCCAGGTGTGGCCTCACCAATATCCTGTATAACTGCAGCAAGACTTCCCTGTTTTTATACTCCATCCCCCTTGCAATAAAAGCCAAGATTCCATTGGCCTTCCTGATCACCTGCTGCACCTGCATACTAAATTTTTGTGTTTCATGCACCAGGACCCCCAGATCCCTTTGTACTGTAGCACTTTGCAGTTTCTCTCCATTTAGATAATAACTTGCTCTTTGATTTTTTCTGCCAAAGTGCATAACCTCACACTTTCCAACATTATATTGCATCTGCCAAATCTCTGCCCACTCACTTAGCCTGTCTATGTCCTTTTGCAGGTTTTTTATGTCCTCCTCACTCACTGCTTTCCCTCCCATCTTTGTATCATCGGCAAACTTGGATATGTTGCACTCGGTCCTGTCCTCCAAATCATTAATATAGATTGTAAAGAGTCGGGGTCCCAGCACTGACCCCTGCAGAACACCACTAGTTACTGATTGCCAGCCCGAGAATGAACCATTTATCCCAACTCTTTGTTTTCTGTTAGATAGCCAATCTTCCACCCATGCCAGTATATTTCCCCCAATCCCGTGATTTCTTATCTTGATCAATAATCTTTTGTGTGGAACCTTGTCAAATGCCTTTTGGAAGCCCAAATACACTACATCCACTGGTTCCCCTTTATCCACCCTGTATGTTACCTCCTCAAAGAATTCGAGCAAATTTGTCAAACATGACTTCCCCTTCATAAAACCATGCTGACTCTGTCCTATTAAATTATGTTTATCCAAATGCTCTGTTACTGTTTCCTTAATAATGGACTCTAACATTTTGCCAACCACAGATGTTAGGCTAACTGGTCTATAGTTTCCAGCTTTTTGTCCACTTCCCTTCTTAAATAAGGGTGTTACATTAGCAGTTTTCCAATCTGCCGGGACCTTTCCTGAGTACAGGGAGTTCTGGAAAATAATCACCAATGCATCCACAATCCCTACCGCCACTTCTCTCAAGACCCTAGGATGTAGGCCATCAGGTCCGGGGGATTTATCCACCTTAAGTCCCATTATTTTACTGAGTACCATCTCCTTCGTGATTTTAATCGTGTTTAGCTTCTCCCCCCCCATTGCCCCCTGTTTGTCCAGTGTTGGGATATTTTTAGTGTCCTCTACTGTAAAGACTGATACAAAATATTTGTTCAGCGTCTTTGCCATCTCCATGTTCCCCACCACTAGTTTCCCGGTTCCATCCGCTAAGGGACCAACGTTCACTTTAGCCACCCTTTTTCTTTTTATATAGCTGTAGAAACTCTTGCTATCTGCTTATATATTTTTTGCTAGTTTACTTTCATAATCTATCTTCCCTTTCTTAATTAATCTTTTAGTTATTGTTTGCTGGCTTTTAAATGCTTCCCAATCTTTTATCCTCCCACTAGATTTGGCTACTTTATATGCCCTTGTTTTCAGTCGGATACTATCCTTTATTACTTTACTAAGCCACGGATGGCTGTCTTTTCTTTTATTCCCCTTTTTCCTTAGTGGAATATATTTATCTTGAAAGATGTGAAATATCTCCTTGAATGTAGACCACTGCTCTTGTACTGTCTTACACTTTAATCTGTTTTCCCAGTCCACTTTAGTCAATTCTACTCTCATACCTTCATAGTCTCCTTTATTTAAGCTCAGTACGCTGGTTTGAGATCCAACTCTCTCATCCTCAAACTGAATTTGGAATTCAACCATATTATGGTCACTCATTCCAAGGAGATCCTTTACTAGGACATTTTTTTATTAATCCTGTCTCATTACACAGGACCAGATCTAAGATTGCCTGCCCCCTGGTTGGTTCAGTTACATACTGCTCAAGCAACCCATCCCTAATACACTCTATGAACTCTTCCTCAAGGCTGCCATGCCCAATTTGATGAGTCCAGTCAATATGAAAGTTAAAATCCCCCATGATTATAGCTGTTCCCTTATTACAAGCCCCAACTATTTCCTGATTTATACTCCGACCAACAGAGTTGCAACTTTTAGGAGGCCTATAGACTATGCCCACTAATGACTTTTTCCCCTTATTATTACTTATCTCCACCCAAACTATTTCACTATCCTGATCCTTTGACCCAATATCATTTCTGACTATTGCAGTGATTCCATCCTTGATTAACATAGCAACCCCACCTCCCATTCCTTCCTGTCTGTCCTTCCTAATTGTCAAATACCCTTGTATGTTTAGTTCCCAGTCATGATTATCTTGCAGCCATGTTTCCGTAATGGCCACCAGATCATACCCATGTGTAGTTATTTGTACCGTCAACTCGTCAATTTTGTTACGAATGCTGCGTGCATTCAGATAAAGAACTTTCAAATATGTTTTCTGACAATTTATTCCTGCTTTTACCCCTTTTACTACTTTACCTTTATCATTATATATTCTGCCCCTTCCTGACACGCTCTGGTTTTTAATTCCCCCACTGCTACCTTGCTCTATTGCCTTCTCCGCTGTCAATTTTATTTTTCGCTCTCTTAAAACCTCCCCCCCACTAATTAGTTTAAAGCCCTCTCTACAGCCCTAGTTATTCAATTCGCCAGGACTCTAGTCCCAGCACTGATAAGGTTAGATGAAGAGGGGCAGGAGGTGGCTCATGTGGAGCATAAAGACCGGCATAGACCAGTTGGGCCGATCGGCCTGTTTCTGTGCTGTACGTTCTATGTAATTCAATGTATTTTGTTTTGTTTGAGCAGGTGGCAAGAGGACAAACGTGTTGATATCCTGAGAGAGGACAACAAGTTCCACTTCCGCTGCATCACTGCCACACTCATGGGACTTGAGCTCATTACTTCCATGATCTGCAGAAGGGTAGAGTGCAGAAGATAAGTGACTCCTTGAAAGCCCCTACCCACATGCTGCACCAGTCTCTCCAAGCTGGATATCTGTCTATCCAATGTTTGAGCCCAGAGTCTGCATGGCAGCCATTTAAATCAAAGCTGCAAGGCATGCAAACATAACCTCTTGTTGTGAGGGCCTGGCTGCAGCATCCCTGGAGTAGGCCGCACTCTCTAAGGTAGACTGCAGAGTGCTGATGCCATGTGAGATGATACCACTCAGGCTGGAATCGAACTTTCAGCCATGGTGGCGAAATACCTTGACAGGACCTACAATACTGCGTATGACTGCTTTTGTGAGACAAGTAGCTTTCTTCTCATTGCTGAGCTCCTGAAGTCTGCATTCTGTCCTCCTGAGCAGAGCTGGGAAAGGATCTTCCCCTCCCGTGTGCTGCCTCATGAGCTATCCTTGCCACCACTACCTGCTTCTGTGCACTAGTACTAGGTGCATCACTAGGTGCAGACCGCTCTAGATCACTCTCTTACCCAGGCACGGTGCCAATCTCTATGCTTGTGCTTGGAAGTGAAAGATCACATGGTTCCTTCTCAGAAAGATTCTCCTCCTTTTTAGGTGTCTTCTTCAATGGGCTGTGGCTAGTAGGAAGGACTTCAACAAAAGAAAAAAGGGACAAGATTTAGGATGGCATTAGGAGGCTGCACAGTTGCAGAAGACATGTATCACAATGTAATTTGATGTGGTCAAGCTGGCTGAAAGTTTGTCTTTCCTTTGCTTAACGAAGGGGTACGAGTATGTTCTTATGTTCTTATAAGTAATTGTCAGAAACCCTGTTCAGTGAAGCCCCCACCTTGAAATGCCTAATCTGCACAGCTATAGCAGGCCCACAATTTCCAAGGCTTGTTACTTCAGTTCATTCAGGATCATGTGGTTAGCTGGTCCTTCCCCAGTCTTGCTCCTCTCACTATGGTGTGCCATTTTCTCCGCAGAAAAAGAGGCTGAGAGTTAGTGAGTGGCTACTAAAAAAGAGAATGCAGATGTGTGGGGCTTGTACTGTTACTGCATATGCTAAGAGGGAAAAGAAGCAAGATGCAAGCAGGATGTGAAAATGATGAATGGGAAACAAGTGTGACGTGAGGAAGGAGCTATGAGAGAAGTTGGTAATTGAGCAAAGGCTAGCAACTGAGTGGAGAATTCTGCTAATGGCTGCTGAGAAATGAACAATGAAGAGGTGAATGCATTTGTAATAAGAATGAGAGCTGGCGCTGTGTGGCCTTGTGTTAGGTGGTGAAGGAAGTGATGGAGGAAAGGGAGGCGTTGACAGTGCTGGGGGAGGGGTGAAGGCCTGCTGCTATGTGTTATAGATCGAGGGGAATAAATAACGAGCATAACTGACCCTTGCTACTCTAGTGAGCTCATTGATGCACTTCCTGCACTATATCCAGGTCCTGAAGGTGACACTTCTGGAGCTGACGACCTCTTCAATCTCTCTCCATGGCTGGTGGACAACATGTGATTGGCAGCTCTACTGGCACTGATGGGGAACAGGAACTCTCTCCTCGCCCTCCTCTTCCACAAGCACCACCAGGGAGGCTTCTGAGAACCTTGGCGCCTACATCCTACCCATTTTTCAGAAAATTCTTGTTGCAGCAGCTTGCAAATAAAATAAGCTACCAGGGAGTGCAACCTCTCTAGAAGAAGGGCATTCCTGCTTTAAATAAGCCTCTGGCTGATCAGCTGGAATTTTGCCCTGGAGATTGTCTCCAGGTTTCCCATCTGATCAGCCAGTTCACTGGGAAATGTGCCGGTGAGATTATCATGAGACCCGGGAGTTAAAATATGTTAGTTATTGGATGCAGCAGATGAGTTTTAAACTGAAACCAAAACTCACTTGCTGAAAACTGGCCGACAGTCAAGGCCCATATTTTGCAGCTGTATTTAAGAAAAATTTGATGGTGGACTTCAATTAATCTGAAAATAAAGACAAATTTGCTGCTTGTCTACTCCGGTGGTAGCTTTCACTTGATAAAAGGAAGACTGTTTAAATCCTAAGTAATGTCTCTTTACTCCTCTGCCTTCTTGAAGCAAGCTATATAAGGTTACATTTTACAAATTCAGGTGCTTCACGCAGTAGGAATTCTACCATGGAGGTTAGCTGACCTCACAGGATTTTCATCCATTAAAATTAATGGACAGCAAGATGCCTATTTTTCTCTAATTAACAACCTCTTAATGAAATTGCAGAATGCAGATCATTGAAACATGCAATTACTGAGAATGCAATTTCATTAACAGATCATTAGTTATGCAGAAAAATACTCATTGCACCAATTCTTCTTAAAAAGGGAAAGTTCACTCCCTCTTATAATTCCCGTACTGATATACTTTATAATCCCACCAAATTGTGGTAACATGAATTATCTGTTCAAACTATTCCTACATCTTATACTTGTAATATTTTATTTTTATTCTGTCATTAAGCTACACTTATACATTTACAGAATATTTACTTCTACAAAAAATGTATTCTTTAAATAGATCCTTGCAAAAGGTTTAGCAGTGCATGCAATATGAACCTGTGATTCAATTTTAACCAGCACTCCTTATCACACCATAGGAATGAACGGAATAGCTCAAGAATACCAGCACATTTTAATTATGAAAATAATTTTATATTTCTTGATGCTGAGACATAAGAAAATTTCCAAGACAACATTAAAATTATTTTAGGTACTCCATGTTTCTGCAATTTCAGTGCTCATCAGCAATGGGTTTTTTCTAGGTTTGCAAATCAGCAGGGACAAAATAAACAAGGTTGAGCCATCTGACAGTGAAGAATTGTTGCTCTGTAATTGTGCAGTAAAACACAGCGCCTGTGAAAGTATTCCCAGAGCTGAGAAAGGTGCAAGAAGTCAATCTAGCCACTTGGTGTTAATATAATCTGTCAAATAAGCAATCAGTTAGCACACTAACACTGGCTGTAGCAGAATGGCCTTTTCTGATGCCATATTTAATTGACATAGACAACTATCCTTACAAATGCAGGGTAAAAAATGAACATCACATCTATTGTGTCAATTACAGAATCATGTTATAAACCATGTAGCTTGTAAGGTTAATGATTATTGTAAAGTTATGTGATGAATTTATTTCCTTCTATTAATGTGGTTTTACTTGAATCAGAGAGTGATTGAACTGTAATAGAGCCAAGGAGAGTGACCAGATATCTATCATCTTCAGTGTTTAAATGAGTGTGCCTGCAGCTACCTTCCATCCACTTACAGGTTTATGTTTATGCACATTAGAATAGATCACTTTAATAGCCTGTCTCCTAGTTTCAGGGCATGTGGTGCCCTCGTGAATGTTATTAAAATGTATGGAGAATGTGGATAAACACATTTCATAGCATATTTTTCTATTTTACTCAGGCACTGTTAAAATTTTATCAGGCAGATGTCTGAATGGAAGTATTTAGAAAGTTTATTTGTCAACAGAAGATGTATGCAGACAAATCATGAAATATGCAACATTTTGCTTGTTAAAACAGTCTAGTTTGACAGGCTAGATAGGAGATCATGCTATATGTTATACAATAAGCCATTCTAATGCAAAATAATGAATACATTTGCATACTGGTGTGTGAAAGTTAGGTCATAACTGTCGAGTATTCCAGTTAGTGGTTGCTGGAGGTGCTGTTACTGCCTGCCATATCTCTAGTTTATGCGCAGCTAGTATGGGTAATAGCAATAAATCTGAGTCCGCCATGCCTTTTTTCTCTTTATTGTAAAGTGCTCTGAGATGTTTTCCTGCACATGAGGAGGGCTATTTAAACACAAATTGTGGGTGAAGCAAATTCTACTGTGACAATTTCTGTAATCATTCAGAATTCTGTGCATCCAGTACTTTGAAACAGCGATGCCGGCATTTGTCACAGAATTACTCTAGATGTAAATTGCCATTATAACTGTCATTTTCCACAATGTATTTGAAACAGTAGTCATCAGTCTTTAGTTCCAGCAGTCTTAGTGTTCTGCTTTGCAAAGTCAGGCCATCGCATTATATAGCTGGCAAAATGCAAGTGACAATAAAGGTGCATTAATGCCTCAAGAATCCTTAATAGCAAGCCCTATTGGTTTCAAGTGCTGTATTTTGTTCTATTGCATAAACATTTAAATATAATTTTTTTTTAAACCACAGCAATATTATTAAAATATATATTATATATGCACTTGGTTTATGAATGAATAAGGTTATTGGTTGCTACAAGTCATGTAACTGCTTGCTATATCTCGACTTTAAGCATAACCTGTATTGGCAATGGTAGTCGAGGGGATGAGGTAATATTTCTATCAACCAGTAGTGGGTTTTCTTCTCTGATGTGTAGGGGGTGGTTTGTGTGCAGTCAGCTCTGCCCCTGACTGTTTTGAGCGGTTCGAATCGCTCCCAAACCCCTGGGTTCTAGGTACAGGCGGCAAAACAGAAATGGAGTAGACAACTGGTTTGGTACAAGAAAACTGTATTTTATTACAAAGGCACAATAAAATTACAACACTGGAATTTACTGGAATAGATACAGGCATACAAGAGTACACTTAGTTAGGAATAGGGAACACATGGCACATCGAGGGAAAAATCACATTAATAATCCCCCTACCCTTGTCCCACCCCCATTATCTAACTAAATTGTGCTGTGAGGGGCCAGGGATAATGCTCACCAATGAGAGTTTCTAGGCAAGTCGAATCCTGTCGATTAAGCCGGTTGCGGTTTTGGGGTTCGCTCTTTTTGTCCTTTGGGGCCTGCCGTCGTCACGTGATCCCAGGGCACGGTGGTGGAATCGTCTGAGTAAAGTACCCTCTTTTCTCCGTTAGAGATAGGGATAAAGTCTTTGTTGGGTACTTTACCTTGTAAAGTGGAAAACTTCAGGTTTTGTTCTTCTGGTGGTGGTCTGGTTGTCGAAGTTTTGTTGCAGTTGGGGTTCGGTTGGCGGTTTTCCGTGTTAGCTCGATTGCGGTGGCCTAGATCACTACCTGCACAGTGGTAATGATCTGAAGGTATGGCTTACCCAGCCCTTTGTTACCGCGATGCTCATGGTCATTCTGCTTCATTGAGTTTCGAGTATTCCTGGACCACGGCGTGTGCCTGCTCATCCTCCAATGCTTCTCCACACTGCCCTTCTCTGCTTGTCAGCCTTGCCGTTCATCTCGCTTCACTTGCCCGCTTGCTGCACACGTGTCTGTCGGTTGCCAGTGGGCCTACAATTATACCCTTTTGGAGTTCGTTACCTGCGCGCCAACTCAGGATTAGTTCTTTGTCTAATTTTGGTGGGCTCATCTAAGGTGATTATAGTCGTTCACCTTAACTGCTTTTTGGGTGGTTGTCTCGTTGCTAAATGATCCTTAATGTCTCGGTGTTTGTTATGCATAAGGTTTAATCAGTGTCTTCCTGGCTTGATCGCTACTTTGAATTGTAACCGATTATATATGCAAAGGTTTGATGGGTTCAAGATTAAGCCTTTCCTGAGTTGATCTGTTTCAAAATTAAGAATGCGTATTCTGCATTATCTATTTGTCTGGCTTCAGAAGTAACAAGTCTCTCACAGACCCAGGCATGTCATTTGACCTGCCGTTTTTGCAGGGCCCTGCTTTCCAATCTTGCAGGCATCTGCCACGAGGTCCAGAAGCCATTTTCTTTAGGGTACCCTTATTAATAACTTTGTCCTTCAGGGTCCCTTTATTACTAACTTTGGGGAATGTGGGAATTTTGAGAACCCTACAGATGCCAGTGCTGCAGATAAAGTCAATGGAAATTGTTCATCATCCCTCCAACACTACCTTACCTTCTACAGCCACAGTTTTGGTTTACAGCCCTGCATACATGAGGAGACAGCTGCAACAATGCAAAGGAGGTGAAGATTATGGGGGAACAATTCAGTATCGCCCCATTTGGGGTGCCATTATTGGCGGTGCGCAAATTTTAGCGCCTGGTGCTAATTATCACCTCCGACAGCAAACTTGGCTTTTATCGCCCCTGGAGGTGATTGGAGCGCTAAAGCAGGCGCTACACACCTCTCTTAAGGCGCTAAGGCCGAGAAGCGAGGCGCTACCTTACAGCGCTGGTGAAGCTCATGTGATGTCAGTCAGCAATGGAACACAGACACAATTCTTAAAGGGGAGTTCTGACGAATGGTCATCGACCTGAAACGTTAACTCTGTTTCTCTCTTCACAGATGCTGCTTGACCTGCTGAGATTCTGCATTTTCTGTTTTTATCTTAAAGGGGAGGGTTGATCTTGCTCTCCATCCACATCCTGCTCATTGCATCCTTGAATCTCGGCCTGAATCTAAGCTTGGAGAACCTGTACATCAAATCTGCTGGAAAGAACAATGGAGAGAACCAGGAAAAGAGCTCAGAATGCAGACCCCATAGTCTCTTCTAAATCGATACAAGGAATGGCAAATCAAAACCAACCTGCAAAGTGCTGCTCAGTACCCAAAACTCCTTCACACAGCATTGAATCTCTCCAGAAGTCTCTCTCTCTCTCTCTCTCAGAATGCGTGGTGCAAAAATGTCACCGACAAAAAAAGGCAGGAAGTGGTCGCCTTTAAATAGCGCTCCCCTAGTCCCTTTCTGACAGCATAACGCTCCCCTCAACCTGTCGTTGCTAGCGGCAGGTGGTAAGGCAGGGGCGCCACTCAATTTCCGGTCCGGGGCGTTAACGGGGCGTTGCGCACTCGACTGACATCATGATCTGCTGGCGCAGGAGATCGTGGCGGTAGTGTTTAGTGCCACCACAAAATGCCTAGTTAATTTCGCGAGCGGCGCAAACATCGCTGTGCCCGGGCGCTAGTTGCTTTGCGCCCCACTTGGCACCCTCTTAAGGCACTAATGGGAGGCGCAAACAACTGAATTTTTCCCCCTATATCTTGTGCAAATAATACTAAATTATACACTTGCTGTATGGAGGTGTTAGGATCAATTGATTTAGAATTCATATCCAGAGTTAGTAACTTTCTGGTATAAAACCCTCTTAGAGTGCAAGTCTAAAAAATGGTTTCCAAATCAGGCTCTGAGAGAGTGGAACCAAATTACATTATAAATGCTGAAGATTGTCAAAGAAAAATAATGATAAAAGCTAGCTTTATTATCATAAACATAGCAATGAAGCACAAGCTCCAGAACTAAGGTAGTACACTTCCACATTATGATGGCTAAAGCTTCCATTGTTGTCAAGTAGTACACTAGTAAAATATAAAACTTACCCCATTAACTCTGCCACTTAAATGGAATTCCAACAATGGTGCAACCCCTTTCATCCAAAAATTGACTAGATGATATTTCTAAATGATTCCAGTCTGACTTCGACCCTTTGAAGCAGTCAGCCTGCCCTCTGGGTTGACACACTGATTGAAATGTTTTTGGGAGTAAATTTTCACTTTTACCGCCAGGTAGTAAACAGGCAGCAGCGGATTGGTCTTTCGTTTTACACACCGCCTGATTTTCATTTCCATCGACTTCACCTCTTTCTGCCTTCTTTGATATAGACTAAACTTCATAAATAATAGACCTAGAATAGCTCAAACCTCTTCTCATTGGCTTTCTTTCCCAGTGAAATGAGCAGAGGTAGAGGATTGTTGGAAGATGTAGGATAGAAAATACATATCCAAATATGTCATCAAAAAACAATGGCCTAGAAATTGGTCCGTGCCGCACCATTTTTTTGATCTAACTGCAGAGGCTTCCATTTTCCTTTATTACACAGCAGATCTTTCTTTTCATCTCCTGTGTCAATAAAGTATCGGCTGTCGTCTGCTTTTTCAGACATAAGACCATTGACCATCCATTCCTAAGGCTAGGAATTGTCCATATATTGCCATCTGGAAGTGTGGAGCCTGCCATATTGGGTAAGGACAAAATATGCGTCCTTTACCCATGCCTGCAACAGGAGTTAGGCTCTTTGCATATGCAAATAAGAGGCCTAACATCAGCCCATCTCCAAGATTGGTTTGCCAAGACAGCCTGTGCCTGGCCCAGACCCCCGATCTCCCTCACCTAATCCCGGCCCCAATCCTCGACCCTGCGGTTCTGGGACTCCCAATCTCTGGCCCCTGCAATTCCCAGTCAGTGAGATTCCTGGACCCAATCCTGGCCCTGAAGTCAATCCCCAACCCCCATACCCAATTACCTGAAGGCTGCTGCGATGCGAGCAGCAGCCCAATCTTACACTGTTCTTTGCCGCAGCAGCTTCATTATAGTGAAGACCGAGGCTCAATATGTGAGGCCCCTTGGATCATTCAGGTACCCTGCAACCCCCCCCGCACACCCAAAAGCTAACATGACTGAATTTCTGGGCCTGTCTCTTCATTCACGTCAAAACATTTTCAACTTGGACAAAGTGAAGAGTGGAAAATACAGTAGAGAATTTGGAATCTACAATCTGACCTTGGTTTTCATTTTGGTTCCATTTTTATATCCATCAAATTCAGAAACTAGGCCATCTGGACACTTATAATGAAAATCTGTCATCAAACCCAATTACTTGCCTTAGAAAGTAATAGAAATCTTCTCACTTTTTGAGCTTTTCCAAATTTTAACAGGTTTGCTTGTCCCAGCTGATAAGGTCCTTTCTTAAATTGTTATTTGATAATTAAAAGAAAAGTTATGCCTTATCTTTACTGTTGCTTTACACTTTTATTTTACTATTCTGATTATTAATTGTATTATTCTTAATTGCAAATTTGAATATTTGCATTAAAACAATCTCATATGTGTCCACTTATCTCTGCAATGCCTAATAAGCCCATTTTACATAGAATTACATGGAAATTACAATACGGAAACGGTCCGTGTTGCTGGTTATCCTCCACATGAACAGCAGTCCTAACCAGTCCCATTTCACTTTACTCCCCATTCCTTCAACCACCTATCTAAACTATTCTTACATATTGATATGGTATCTGACTCAATAACTAACTCTTTAAAAAAAAAGTCCATCCTGCTCTGTCTTAATGTTTTACATTTCATCTTCTATCTATGTCCGCTTATTCTAGACCACTCAATCACTGGAAACAGTCTGTTTCTATCTACACTTTACACAGATAAGGACTTCCTGATACCTGCTTGAATGAATCAAAGAACATTTGCCTTCGTGAAAAGGTGCTTAGTTAACTCTAACGGTGCTTCGATATGTTATGTAGAATTTCTAAATGTCATGTAACTCCTGCATTAGTATTAAAATATAATTAGTACCATAATCGGAATATTTCTTTTACAGCAGTGTTACAACCAACTGCTGCTTGGAGTTCTCGTCAGTTGAAGCTAATGAAAATAATTATCGCCGGACTTCAGGTTTCCTTAGCGGAGTTGTTCATGTTGACTAAAAGTCCTTCCCGTCTTCCATTAGAAAATGTCTTTAATGCTGGGAATTGGATAAATACTTGAAGGGAAATGCGTTGCAGGGCTACACGGAAAGAGCGGGGGAGTGGGACTAACTGGATTGCTCTTCTAAAGAGCCGGCACAGGCATGATGGGCCAAATGGCCACCTCCAGTGCTGTATCATTCGATGATTTGCATTGCTCAATTTCATATTTTTGAATCCAATGCCCTGCCAACTGTTGGTTCTTAAAAACAGCTTCTGTTGCAAACAAAATGTGTCTGTGAGTAGTCCCACAATAGCGTGGCCGTATTAAAAACATATTCAGAAAGATCTCAGTACATCCACTACTTAACATTAATGGTTGGACAAGAAAATAATAACTGAGCATGTTAAAGGAGGTCCTGAAACAGGCACTAAGCTTTTCATTAGTATATGCAAGGGGCCTGAAGCCTGCTTTAGGTGGCCGCCAGGGATGCCTGAATATTGCCCAACCTAATATGGCGTTGGACATATTTTAGGTGCCCTTCAGGCATGGAAGGCAGAACCCAGAAATTGGTACACAGCAGGGTCCAGTTTCTCCCCCACTGATTCCAGGAGAAGAGCAGGTAAACTGGCCGAACTAATCCCATACATGCCAACCATCAATAGATCAAACTGACAATCAGCATTTCAATCTGTATCAGCTTGTTAGTGTTCACCAAAAAAAAAGTTGTATTTTTTTACAGACTGAAAATGGAGTTTCAACCAATCAAATCGATTGCAAGGAAGGGCTGGTGACTGTCAGGACCAATCAATCAAATGTTGCTTCTGCTATGTCTGGTCGCATAATAATTTAAGACAGAAATATTTTAAGACCGAAGTTCTGAGACTCACAGTTAGAGGTGTATCTATTTAGTGTTTGTCCCAAAGAAGAACTATGCAGCTAAAGTGAAATTTAATACAACTTTTAAGGATCAATTTCTCCCCCCGCCATGGATGTAAATCAGGTGCAAACACCCAAAAACTGGTGTTAGGCCCCTCATTTACATATGTAAGTTACCTAATGCCTGTTTTAGCTGGTTACTATGGATGCCTGAAAAACGGATCAACCCAATAATAGAGCATAGGCCAGTCGAGCTAAGTAATATTTGATGCTCTAGGTTGGAATAAGATTATATTCCATGAATAACAAAGGAATTACTTATAATTCAAAGAATTAAAACTGTGGTTGATTTTAACCTGGAGTGGGTTTCGGGTGGGCACTTGCTGGCCTAAATTTTAACTCCCGCGCCTCATTTAAATTTGACTGTCGTCTTTCCCACCCAATCGGGTTGGGGACGGTAAGCCTGCCTATTATCAGTGCGTAATTTCAAGGGAGGTTGAATTCCCTTCTGACAGATTGTATACGAGACTGTTGCAAGAAGATTTTCTATGGTAATGAGGCAGAACCAAGCCCTCAGGTTTTCTGAAGCCACCGGAGGTCCATGTCAAATAGGTGATTGTGAGGAGGGAAGTTCTCTTTCCCATGAATGGCAGGAAGATTCTAAATAAGGAACTATACCTGGCCTGAGGAGAGGTAACTTAGATCGTCAGCTCCAGGAACATTAGCTGCAGGACCTGAGTTCAGTGCAAGGACTGTTTCAAAGATCTGATAAAAGCAGCATGGGTGAGTACAGCTCTTCATTTCTCTGTCTCTCTCAATAACAACTGGCAACAATCCTTCGCCCCTTACCCAGAACAATTCTTTCCCATGCATCAGGTCCTTCACCACCCATCACATGGGTACACTATATAACCTCTCATTTGCACACCAAACACCCACTTACTTCTTGCTTGTTGCCTTCATAGCTGCCATTTGCAGCATTCTCTTCTCACATGGTAGCAATTACAGAACAAGGAACTCCGCTCATAACTCCTTCCTCACTTCACACTCCAGCAATTGTTTTCCTTCAACAGCTCCCCTTCCTGGTTGCATCTTGCTTCTTCTCCCTCTCAGCATATGCACTGCACACAGAGGGTTCACACAAGTGCACTTTCTTATTCAGGAAACACTCACTAACTATCACCCTCTCAATCTGCAGGACAAAACAGCACAGAACACAAGGGACAGAAGTGAGACTCCAAGTCGGAGCAGCAAGCTCTCAAGATCAGTGGCCCTCGAGAGCTTTTCGAATTGGAAATTTTGGAGCTGGTGGCTTCACTGAACAGGGTCTCTAACTGTTACTTGTACCCATTTATGAACCACAAAAAATGCACATTCAGCCAGCTTGACGACAATAGTTTTGCCATTCACTTAATCTGTCTATATCCCTTTGCAACTTCCTGCTCTCATCTGCACTACTTACTGTCCTTCCTAACTTAGTGTCATCAGCAAACTTGGATATACAACCCTCTATTCCTCCATCTAAATAATTAATAATTATGGAGAAAATCTGTTCTGCTGAGGAAAACAGTAACATGGACTTCAGGGGCCCAGCTATGAAAAGAAAACTGCTTACCTCACACAAACAGTTGCAAGTGGCATTAGAAGGCCTGAAAAGAGTTTCAGTACCATGGCTGAATGTATGAAGGAGCCCATGTCGAGCTTGTATGTTATCATCCCGCACGGCATCACTGCTCTGCTCTCTGCCTTAGACTGTGTGACGAACTCCAAGGACACTGCAGCCAGGTCCTCCGGTGGACGCTCAAATGGCTGCGATCCAGACTCTGGGCTTGACCTTAGTGAGACTGGTGAACCAAATAGTTAGAGGCTTTCAGGGCGTCAATCAACTCCTGTAGTATGCTCTCTCACCGAGCAGTGGGACTGATGAGAAACAGTCCCATGAGAGTAGTAGTGGCGCAATGAGAGTGGTACTTGGGTCCTCTTTCAGGATGCCTGCATGCCTGCCCCTTCGCCACCCCCTCAGCCAATATCCACCACGGTGCCAGAAAGCCAGCTAGGCCAACTGCCCCAGCAGCAGAAGTTCTGCAGTCTGAAGCCTGGCCCTCACAGCTACGAGCACCTAGAAGTCCCTGGCCGTGAGCATCTCAAGGGTCCTAGCATGAGCAACAGCAGCCTTTGACCAGCTTCACTGGGGGAGTAGTCGAGTTAGTAAACATTCTTTTAAGAGAGGCTCTATGGGTTGACACTTGACTGAGAGATGAATTCAAGGTAATTATTAATCACCTTTGTCATAGTTGCCGCTTTGGTCTGCAGTGTCTTCCCATAGCAGCTTCTGAGTCTGCATTGTTAGTGTGTCATTGATATAAAAGTTGGCTGAATGGTTTCAACGTTCTTTACTGCAGGATTAAGGGAGTGGTGAAAGCGATAACAAGGACTAATAATGCAGATAAGCTTTGTATAACTTTTTAGCAGAAGGTCTATCAACTGATCCCTGGCTTCTCTAGGGCCCCAAACACTCCTTCTAGGTGAAACAGTGATTTACTTGTACTTCTTGCAATTTAGTATACTGTTATCGCTGCTCACGATGCGGTCTCCTCTACATTGGGGAGACCAAACGCAGATTGGGTGACTGCTTTCCGGAACACCTCCGTTCAGTCCGTAAGGGTGACCCTGAGCTTCTGGTCGCCTGTCACTTTAATTCTCCGTTCTACTCCCACTCAGACCTCACTGTCCTCGGCCTCTTACACTGTTCCAATGAAGCTCAACGCAAGCTCGAGGAACAGCACCTCATCTTTTGATTAGGCACTTTACAGCCTTCTGGAATCAACATAGAGTTCAACAATTTCATACCATACCCTCTGCCCCTATCCTTTTTTTCCCATTTATTTATTTTGTTTCATATCTTTTTTTCTCTCTCCCACATGGCAGCTATCTTTCATTCTGCCAGTGCTATTTACACTTCATCTAGAGCCATCTTTTGTTTCTTAACTTGCCCCATTACCATCTCCTTTTGCCTTGCACCATCTCTTAATCTTTCTTATTGGCCCAGAAATTCGGGTCTCTACGGGTGAGTACGCACGGGGCACTCACCCGTAAGCCCAATGGAAGTGCCGGTTTCCTGCATGCACTGCGCATGCGCGGGAAACCGGCACTTCCGTTCCCCTGAAAGAAGGGGTTCAGAATTCGAACATGTGTGCAGCAGAGGCTGCGCGTGCGCATCGAGCTTATGTTTTTTTTGCAGGTTTTCCCAGGAGGGTAAGTCTCCAGAAGTTACACATATAAAAAGCAGTAAGCAGTCGCAAGGCCTGCTTTTTACAAGGTAGGTGGTGAATTAATTAAAATTAAAAAAAAATTTCCACAGGTTTATTATTTTTAAATACTTTAAAGAGAGGTAAGTTTATTTTTAGCCCCATTAGAAAATAAAATTATTTTTTTCAAAAATTTAAATTATTGTTTAAAATAGTTATTTCATGTAATTTATAGTTTATTTAAAAAATGTTTTTTTTAAAATTGATTTGAAGATTTAGTGATGTTTTGGGGCTTATAGTATTTATAAGTTTGACAGCCCTTCCTGTCAAACTTATGAATGAAGCATTCCCTGCTCTGATTGGCTCCCCATGGCCCACGTGATCCCAGGGGATGCATCGAACTAACTGCGCCCCTGGGATATGCAAGCACTGCGCGCCGGCAG
This sequence comes from Somniosus microcephalus, assembly GCF_052327205.1. NCBI lineage: Eukaryota > Metazoa > Chordata > Chondrichthyes > Squaliformes > Somniosidae > Somniosus > Somniosus microcephalus. The sequence goes on along the minus strand of NC_140996.1, from coordinate 52,803,659 downwards.
TTGGAGGAGGCCCAGGATCGCAATTCCACGGGGGCCCACAGCTCAACGGCCGGCGCGCAAGGTAAGTGCAGGTCGGGGGCTTACACCCGCGGGAAGCTCCCGACCCGAATTTCTGGGCCAATGTCTCTTAATCTCTCTTGCCTTCCATCCTATCACAGACCTTCCCTTTTGTTTTTCCTCCCTTCCACACTCTCCCTGCCCCAACACTTGCTTAAAAACCTGTTCCATCTCCAGCTTTTTCCAGTTCTGACGAAGGGTCAACGACCTCAGACGTTAACTCTGTTTCTCTCTCCACAGATGCTGCCTGACCTGCTGAGTATTTCCAGCATTTTCTGTTTTTATTTTGGCTCATCTTCTAGTTCCCTGAGAACTACATGAGTGCAGTCTATTATACCCTGTACACGAGGGAAGCCAGCCACTGCTGCAAATTCCAGGGCGCTCTCATTTTGACTGTTGACCTCCATTTTGATAATGAACTGGTTTGCCCAGGCTAATAGTGAGTTGGTGACCTGCTTGACGTAGCTGTGCAGTGCAGACTGGGAGATGCAGGTGATGTCTCCTGTAACAGCTTGGAATGAGCCTAAGGTAAAAATCTTAAGGGTGGTGGTGACTTTTACTGCCACTGGCAAAGCATGGCTTCTTTGACCAGCTGGCAACAGGTCATGCAGTAGCAGCATGTTGGGTGAAGTGCAGCCTCCAGATGCACTGCTCCTTCAGTCACATCCAGGAAGATGACTCTTGGCCTATAGAACCGATGGGCTTGGTAAGGCTCTACAAGCAGCTCTCTCAACTGCTGTCTTCTACCGGGCTCACCTGCTGCTCAGCCTGGATGTTGAGCCTAGAGCTTCTCCTCTAACAGTTCCACAATTCAAAGCAACAGGAGCAAAAATGGGAGTGAGTGCTTAATGAGGGTAAGTAAGATAGAAGGGATAGAGTTTCCGCTTTTGGTGTAATTGGTGATCTGGGCGCAAATTGTGCCCGAAATTGCGCTAGTTTTGAGAAGTGTTTCTTTTCCTCAAGTTTCCATGCAAACTCATTTACATATTGGGGGATGTCATCTCTGCCATGAATCAGCACAATCGGGCAGTATTTTAGAACGTAATTCAAAAAAAACTTTTTTGCTTTAAAAATTATTCCTTGATATCTTTAAGAGTGGTAACCTGGTGCAGTTTTATTAATACAGCAGAAGATGGGATTATCACTAAAAATAAGTATTTTTAGTCAGAGTGTCTAGTCCACCACCTGTGAGTACCCCATTTTAAATAACTGAAAATTACTTTATAAAACTATACAGAACCATTTACTAGTTTCATTGGTGTACAGTAGTCAGTTTCATGGTAAATTTAAAAAATATATATTCAAAATCTTTAAAATGTGCCTATTAGTGTCCTTGAGGCCAAAACATCCAGCTTAATTTTAAAAACCTCCTTGAAAGACCCTCAAATGGGAGTAATTAGCAGATCTGATTGCCTGCAGCTGAGTGCTCTTATAGAGTCATATGGGCTCGATTTTGCCATTGGTGCGCGCTGGGGGCATGTCAGCCGCTTTTCGTGTTATCCACCCGACTCCAATTTGATGTGGGAAAAATATGCGATTTTCACCTAATTGGGTAATTGATTTCCAGCGTGTGGGAACCCCTGGCCCACTTAGTCTTTCCATCCTGAAAGTCGTTTCCAATGGCATCATCAATGCTGCTGGATTTAAGACCTGCAAGCAGCCTTGCTTCTTCTGCAGACTGCAAACCTTATGCCCTTTGCTGTGATAGATTCCTCCAGCCAATATGTCCAGCAGTAGGCCAAAGTCTGCACCAAGGTGCGATAACGCCGCCCTGCAAGCTTTGGTGGAGGGAGCAAGAGGAAATAAGGAGGTGCTCTTCCCTTCCTCAGGGAGGAAGAAGCCTCCCCAGCAGACGAAAGCTGTGTGGATGCAAATGGCCCAGGAGGTCAACTCTTTGTCTATGTGCCACAGAACCTGGCTGTAGTGCAGGAAGAGGTTTCATGACCTTCTGCACACTGGAAAAGTGAGTATGACTTTCCCATCACACTCAATCTGATCCCCATTGCCTCTTCTCACCAGCACTCAGCTTTGACAACCTCTTCCTCCACATCCCACTTGAAACTGACATCCCTGCACCCTTACCCATTCCCGCTCTCTCTATGGTCACATTCACCTAACTATTCAACTATGCAGCCCTCACACTCCCTATCGCTGTGATACTATGAAAACAACTTACAACACACAGGGAAGGCCCTTAGTCTTGCCACCTCACTCCATCTTTGTCTACTTCTAACCATCAATGATATGGATTCTCTACACTCACTCCTTCATTCTCACTCAAACTCCACTTGTCTCCCTCATTGCAGGAAAAGAGAGCTCACAATAAGAGGGAAGGAGCGGGGACAGGAGGAGGGCCACCTCAGTAGCCCAGCTCACCCCCTGGGAGGAGGTGGCCCTGGAGTTCGTGGGAGTGGAGGAGGATGCACAAGTGGGGGACGGACAGACGGGTGCATCAGAGCAAGCTGGTGACAGAATAGTTTATCATCTCTCTCATTGACATTGCATGAGTCACTGATAATGATTCTGATGCTCTAACAGATTGACTTTTGAACATCTGCAATATTCAATGTGGATGTAACCTTGGCCTCACATCTCTGACTCTTTCCTTTACTCCCCTACAGGACCATCGAGAGCCCCTGTCCCCACTGTCCAGGAGGGAGAGCCTGAGCTTCCAGACTCCTCAGAGGAAAGTGCAACCTGTGAGGGCACTCCGTCAGCAGAATCATGTGCACTCACACCAGCGCAGACACTCACACCTCGGTGGGACCTTCGGGACATAGAGTAGAGTTGTCACCTGGTGTATCACAGCTCACAAGTGAGCATCAGCAGATTGCGGAGACAGGGACAGCAGTGGAGAGTCCTCATCGGAGGGCGCAGGTCGATCCCAGCTCGGCTCCGCTGCATGTCAACCCTGTGACTCCGGGTCCATCCAGAAGGACAGCGGTGCTGGAACTCCAGGAACAGGTGCGGGAGTCTCCGACATTTTTTGTCTCCAGAGTCGCTGCGAGTGTAGAATGAATGGAGGAGCCCATCGCAAACATGAGCAGAGCCTTTGTGGAGGCGTTGGCGCATGAACACATCACCACGGAAAGGATGGCAACCTCCATGGAAAGGATGGCTTCCATAGAGGAGAGGATGGCTACGGCCATGGAGGAGTTTAGTCGTCAGGGTCGTGAAAACATGGTCATTGTTCATAATAGACTGACATCTCTTGAGGCGCGATGGTCGGCTGTTGAGCATGCAAACCAGACATTCATGCAAGTCCTCGGGAGTAGGATTTCCAGTACAGAAACGGGTCCTCATGGCCCCACTGAAGTGCAGCAAGGTGCTGTCAAGCCACTTGCTAGCTCTGAAGTGGGGCTGCCCCATGAGAGGGATGTTGGTGGCATACAACAAGGAAGTGAAGGCTCCTCTCCAAGCGCTCACACGACCATGCCACTGCAGAGCCCTCGGTCAGAGCCCCACCAGAGTCCCCACCCAACTGAGATTGGCGTCTCAGAACTTGCACAGCCACAGGAGCAGCAGACTGTTGCTCTGCTCTCACAGGTTCACAACCCCAGAGGACGCCCGCCAAAGGTGTCGAGACAGGAGCAGCAAGAAAGTGAGGAAGGGCCTCCACATCTGCTGAAGCCACAGGAGAAGCACCACGTAGGAGCATGTGTAAGAGGAAGATAATGCACAAGTAGTCACACGGGTCGTCACTTGGGTGTAATGTGTTTATTTTCAAAATGCCATCACTTGCTTATTGTCATAAAAAATTCTGATGGCAAACTGTTGCAGCTGTGGCGTGTGTCATTTCGCAAATGGGACTTCCACATTGAGGGCTTAGGGCAACTTGCAATTGTCAGTATGGTGGTCAGAATGATAGGAATCCGCAGGTTCTTGGCCATTGTCGATGGTCTGATAAGAATGTGTGAGGCAAAGGTGTTTGATTGTGCAGGCTAAGCAAATTTGACCAAGCTGAGTGCGTCCCTTGCATCCCAGGCAGCAATGTGGTCGTGCACTGGCGCCTTCTGGCCTGTGCAGCTTCAGGTGGGTGAGCAGCAGCTTGGAGCCCCTGTTGTTGCTCCTGCAGCTGGTGCTGCTGTTGTTCATGGTTCTGCTGCTGCCGCGGCTGGTCTTCATCCAAATCTGATGTCCAGGAGGAAAGGAAATAAATGGTTCCCATTCTTCTGGTATATACCTCAGTTGAGGAAGCGCTCATTCAAGGTGGGGAGAAGGGATTCCAAGGCAGTCACACTGGAGATGGGTGTCGGGCTCCAAACTTCCACAACAATGAGTAGGTCTGTGAAAAGCTCCCCCAGACCTGAGACAAAAAAGTTCTGCCAGCTGCAAATGAAAATTGCTGAAAACTCCTTTTTAATGGTGGAGCTGCAGCTGTTAGTAAGCAATCCACTTGTGCTGCTGCCAGGTTTCACTGGTGTGTTTCAGAGGAGGCGTGCAGCACATGGGAAAACTGTTAAAATCAGAAAGGCCTCTCAAAATGGGATTATAGAGGCACTTAACTGGTTGGTAAGGGCCTTAAGGGCCTATCCCGCCTCTTGGAGGCAGGACGGAGACGGTGTCAGAAAATTTGCATGTGGGAAAATTGCTCAGAGGCAGGATGGAGGCGGGATCAGGCCCGCCCACCAGTTTTTACGATTTTAACACCTCATACACCTCCAATCCCGCCTCCTCAGAACTGGCAAAATTGACCTCACAGAGTCATAACGGCATAGAAGGAGGCCATTTGACCCATCAAGTCCTTGCTGGCTCTCTGTAGAGCAATCCAGTCAGTCCCATTCCCCCGCTCTGTCCCCGTAGCCCTGCACGTTTATTTCCCTTAAGTGCCTATCCAGTCTCCCCTTGAAAACAATAAATGTCTTCGCTTCCACCACTTCTGTCAGCAGCGAGTTCCAAGCCCTCACCTCTCGCTGCATAAAAAAGCTTTTTCCTGACGTTCCCCCTGTATCTCTTGCCCAAAACCTTAAATCTGTGTCCCCTAGTCCTTGTACCATCAACTAGTAGGAACAGCCTTTTCCCTTCTAGCCTATCCAAACCTGTCATAATCTTGTACACCTCTATCAAATCACCCCTTAACCTCTTTTTTGGAAATGAAAACAAATCCAGCTTCTTCAATCTGCCCTTGTAGCTAAAGAAACATAGAAACATAGAAGATAGGAGCAGGAGTAGGCCATTCGGCCCCTCGAGCCTGCTCCGCCATTCAATGCAATCATGGCTGATCATCCAAATTCAGTACCCGGTCCCTGCTTTCTCCCCACATCCCTTGATCCCTTTAGCCTTAAGAAATATATCCAACTCCTTCTTGAATATATTTAATGAATTGGCCTCTACTGCCTTCTGTGGTAGAGAATTCCACAGGTTCACCACTCTCTGGGTGAAGAAACTCCTCCTCATTTCTGTCCTAAAAGGCCTACCCCTTATCCTTAGACTGTGACCCCTGGTTCTGGATTCCCCGACCATCGGGGACATCCTCGCTGCATCTAGTCTGTCCAGTCCTGCCAGAATTTTATAAGTTTCAATGAGATCCCCTCTCATTCTTCTAAACTCCAGCGAGTACAAAACCAATTGACCCAATCTCTCCTCATACATCATTCCTGCCATCCCACGTATCAGCCTGGTGAATCTTCGCTGAAGTCCTTCCATGGCAAGAATATCCTTCCTCAGATAAGGCAACCAAAACTGCACACAATACTCAAGATGTGGTCTCACCAATGCCCTATACAACTGCAGCAAGGCATCCTTGTTCCTGTGCTCAAACCCTCTCGCTATGAAGGCCAACATACCATTTGCCTTCTTAACCGCCTGCTGCACATGCATGCTTACCTTCAGCGACTGGTGCACAAGGACACCCAGGTCTCGTTGCACTTCCCCTTCTCCCAATCAATTGCCATTCAGATAATAATCTGCCTTCCTGTTTTTGACACAAAAGTGGATAACCTTACATTTATCCACATTATATTGCATCTGCCATGCTTCTGCCCAATCACCCAACCTGTCCAAATCAACCTGTAGTTTCTCGGCATCCTCCTCACAGCACACACGCCCACCCAGCTTTGTGTCATCTGCAAACTTGGAGATATTACATATAGTTCCTTTGTCTAGATCATTAATATATATTGTGAATAGCTGGGGTCCAAGGACTGATCCCTGCAGTACCCCACTAGTCACTGCCTGCCACTCAGAAAAAGACCCATTTATTCCAACTCTTTGCTTTCCATCTGCCAACCAGTTCTCTATCCAAGTCAGTAACTTGCCCCCAAACCTATGTGCCTTAACTTTACATGCTTATCTCTTATGTGGGACCTTATCGAAAGCCTTCTGAAAGTCCAAATACACTACATCCAGTGGTTCTCCCTTATCTATTTCACTAGTTACATCCTCAAAAAATTCCAGTAGATTATACAAGCACGATTTACCTTTTGTAAATCCATGTTGACTTTGTCCAATCCTGTCACTGTTTTCCAAGTGCTCTGCTGTTACATCTTTTATAATGGACTCTAGCATTTTCCCCACTACCGATGTCAGGCTTACCGGTCTGTAATTCCCCGTTTTCTCTCTACCACCTTTTTTGAATAGTGGGGTAACATTAGCTACCCTCCAATCCATGGGTACTGTTCCAGATTCCATCGAATGTTGGAAGATGATCTGCAATTCATCTACTATTTCTAGGGCCACTTCCTTAAGTACCCTAGGATGTAGATTATCAGGCCCTGGGGATTAATTGACCTTCAATCCCATCAATTTCCCGAACACCATTTCTCTACAAATACTGATTTCTTTCAGTTCCTCCCTTTCATCAGACCCTATGTTCCCCGACATTTCTGGGAGGTTATTTGTGTCCTCCTTTGTGAAGACAGAACCAAAATATGTATTTAGTTGGTCCGCCATTTCTTTGTTCCCCATTATAAATTCCCCTGATTCTGACTGCAAGAGACCTACGCTTGACTTCACCAATCTTTTTCTCTTCACATATCTATAAAAGCTTTTACAGTCAGTTTTTATGTTCCATGCAAGCTTACGCTCATATTTTATTTTCCCTTTCTTAATTAATCCCTTTGTCCTCCTTTGTTGAATCCTAAACTGCTCCCAATCCTCTGGATTACTGCTTTTTCTGGCCAATTTATATGTCCTCTCTTGGATCTTATGCTATCCCTAATTTCCCTCGTTAGCCACGGTTGAGTCACCTTTTTTGTTTTATTTTTATGCCAAACTGGGATGAACAAATTCATCCATGCGGTCTTTGAATGTTTTCCCTTGCCTATCCACCATTAACCCTTTGAATGACATTCCCCAATCAATCCTACACAATTCGCGCCTCAGACCATCGTAGTTTCCTTTATTTAAATTCAGAACCCTAGTCGCTGAGTCAGCTACTTCATTCTCCATCTTAATGAAGAATTCGTTCATATTATGATCACACCGACCCAAGGGGCCTCGTACAACAAGATTGCTAATTAATGCTTTCTCATTACATAATACCTAGTCTAAGATGGCCTGATCTCTGGTTGGCTCCTCGACATATTGGTCCAGGAAACCATCCCGTAAACACTCCAGGAATTCCTCCTCCACAATATTGTTACTAATTTGGTTAGCCCAATCTATATATAGATTAAAGTCACCCATGATGACTGCTGTGCCCTTTTTGCATGCTTCTCTAATTTCCCTTTTAATGCCATCCCCAACCTCTGCATTACTGTTTGGAGGTCGATATACCACTCCCACTAATGTTTTCTGCCCCTTGGTATTTCTCAGTTCTACCCATACAGATTCCACATCAGAGCTAATATCCTTCCTTACAATTGTGTTAATCCCTTCTTTAACCAGTAATGCTACCCCACCTCCCTTTCCCCTTTAACCTATATTTCCTGAATATTGAATACCCCTGGATGTTGTGTTCCCAGCCTTCGCCACCCTGGATCCATGTTTCCGTAATCCCAATCAAATCATATTCGTTTACCTCTATTTGTGCAGCTAATTCATCCACCTTATTACAAATGCCCCTCGCATTAAGACACAAAGCCTTCAGGCTTGATTTTTTAACGCTCTCAGACCTATTTGAATTATTATTTACTGTGGCCATGTTTGATTTAAACCATTGATTTCTCTGACTGCCACTTTTGTTTTTCTTGTTCTTATCTTTTGCTTTTATTACTGTTTCCCTTTCCTCTGTGCCCCTGCTCAGGTTCCCAACCCCCTGCCATTTTAGTTTAAACCCTCCCCCAGAGCACTAGCAAACAATCCCCCTAAGACATCTGTCCCAGCCCTGCCCAGGTGCAAACCGTCTGGTTTGAACTGGTCCCACCTCCCCCAGAACCGGTTCCAATGTCCCAGGAATTTGAATCCCTCCCCCTGGCACCATTCCTCTAGCCATGTATTCATCTGAAATATCCTTCTATTTCTACTCTGACTAGCACGTGGCACTGGTAGCAATCCTGAGATTACTACCTTTGAGGTCCTATTTTTTAATTTACCTCCTAACTCCCTATATTCAGCTTTTAGGACCTCATCCTGGTTTTTACCTATATCGTTGGTACCTATATGCACCATGACAACTGGCTGTTCACCCTCCCCTTCCAAGATGTTCAGCAGCCGCTCTGAGACATCCTTGACCCTTGCACTAGGGAGGCAACACACCATCCTGGAGTCTCATTTGCAGTCGCAGAAACGCCTATCTATTCCCCTTACAATAGAATCCCCTATTACTATAGCTCTACCCCTCTTTTTCCTCCCATCCTGTGCAGCAGAGCCACCCCTGGTGCCAGGATGTTGGCTGCTGCTGCCTTCCCCTGGTAAGCCATCCCCCCCCCCCATCAGTATCCAAAGCGGTATATCTGTTTGAGAGGGGCTGGCCACAGGGGACCCCTGCACTACCTGCCTGTGCCTACTACTCTGCCTGTTGGTCATCCATTCACTTTCTGCCTGTGCCACCTTTACCTGCGGTGCGACCAACTGATTAAATGTGCTATTCACGATGTCCTCAGCATCGCGAATCGTCCAGTATGTATCCAATCGCTGCTCCAGCACTGCAATGCGGTCTGCCAGTAGCTGCAACTGGACACACTTCCTGCACACATGGTTGTCAGGGAAACAGGAAGTGTCCCTGAGTTTCCACATAGTGCAGGAGGAGCATACCATGGCACCGGGCTGTCCTGCCATGACTTACCCTTTAATTAATTGCAATTAAATGAAATGAAATCAATCCCACCAATTACACTACAGTTAAATGGTATATTTAAGGGCCCTGGTTTACAAACAGTTCCCGCTACACCACAGAGATTTAGAAATAATAAACCACGGAGTTTAAGTTTAAAAAAGAGAGAAATACTCACCAACCAATCACTTACCTGCTTTCTGGTGACGTCACACTTTGATTACTTTTTACTTCTCTCCTTCCCTCTGAGTTCGGAGATTGGAGATTGGTAAACCTACCTGGTCTCTGGGGGCCTCTTTTATACTCACTCCGCCACTCCGAGATTCCCGCCGCCTCTCCCGCCACACTGAGGCCTACCTGATCTCTTGCAGCCTTTTATACTGCTGCCGCTCCGTGATTCCCGCCTCCTCTCATGCCAAGCTGAGGCCTACCTGGTCTCTTGGAGCCTTTTATACAGCCGCCGCTCCGCGGTTCCCGCCGCCTCTCGCACCGCACTGAGGCCTACCTGGTCTCTTGGAGCCTTTTATACTGCCGCCGCGCCGCGATTCCTGCCACCTCTCCCGCCGCACTGAGGCCTACCTGTTCTCTTGGAGCCTTTTATACTGCCGCCGCTCCGCGATTCCCGCCGCCTCTCGCGCCGTACTGAGGCCTACCTGGTCTCTTGGAGCCTTTTATACTGCCGCCGCTCCACGATTCCCGCTGCCTCTCGCGTCACACTCTCCCATTCCTATTATAAATAGTGCTTCCAGTTAGTCAGTGCCTTAAGGTTTTACTCTATGCTTTTTCGGGCTTCTGTCAGCTAAAATCACATCAGGGTCCTAATTAAATTATAGGATCCTGATTTGCATGTGTTCATGAGGCACTCACCTACTTCTAGCAGGTCCTGCAACCACCTAAATAAAATGAGCAGAATCGAATTGCTCCATTTTAAAGGCCCTTACCATCATGTTCCCCCCCATGCGAGGTGGGATAAAATTGATCACTTTGTGTCACTCACTGAATGAAAGCCCTGATTTTAATTCTGGGCGCATTCAAAGTGGGTGATCAGGAAACCCCTAGAGAGAGTTCAGCGTGAGGCTCGGGACATTTTAACTCCCGGGCCTCATAAAAATAGTGCTAAACCATCTCCCACCCGAAGCCAGTGGGAATGATGTCAATGATGGCAGGTGGGAGCCAGTATTGGGACAGAACCGGATGCTGCTGGGTATCCCCGGAAATGGAAGCCATGCAATAGATGGGGCTCGGGTCAATTGGGGCCGGATGAGAATGAGGGAAAAGCCCGGAGCAGAGGAGGCCCAAAGTTTCCTTGTTGTGGCAGGAGGAGCACTCCTCCTCCTGGGTCACAAGGAACCTTACAAAAATTAAAAAAAATTAATACTTACCTGGGCCTCTTCTAGCCAAAAACTGCTGGCAGCTCAGAGACGGCTCGCGATTCGCACTTTTCCTCGTTAAAATTACGGGTGTCCGAATTATATCATTGGATCCTGGCATTGTAATATGCGGCTGGCAGCCTCCACACTCCTGAAAACCCAGAAGTTAAAATCACGGGGAGCGGGCATGCAGTGCTACTGCCCAGCCGCCATTTTAACCTTCCCCGCCCACATTGTTCAGGCTGGGCGGGCAGGTTTAATATCAGGGCTACAGATTCTGCATTGATTAAAATAGGCAGCAGGGTGATAGTGAGGAAATATTCAACAATGTATTGAGGTGTCATGCCCAGCAGTCTAGATTCCCAATCAGTTAGGAGAGTGAAGCAAATTGGCAGCTGTTATTACACATAGAAATATACAGAAGTTACATAGAAACAGGCCATTTAGTCAAACTAGTCAGTATCGACGATGCCTCCACATGAGCAGATCGTTTTAATCGCAAGCAAATCGTTCTGGTGGTTGGAGACCATCTTTTGCACACTTTAAAAAATAAAATAGTATTTTTAATTATAAATTATTCAAGTGAGAATTGATCTTCCTCTACATAATTTCATAAGCACTTTCTCCAAGTTTCCACACTCTTTCTTTCTTTTCCTCGTATTCTTCTTCTCATCTATTGCTTCTACATTGTAGAGGAGTGTAAGAAGTCACACAACACCAGGTTATAGTCCAACAGCTTTATTTGAAAGCACAAGCTTTCGGAGCGCTGCTCCTTCGTCAGCGCTCCGAAAGCTTGTGATTTCAAATAAAGCTGTTGGACTATAACCTGGTGTTGTGTGACTTCTTACATTTGTCCACCCCAGTCCAACTCCGGCATCTCCACACCATTGTAGAGGAGAGTAGATAAATCCTGGAATTTTACCAATACGAAGTACTTTACCATCAGTTCCAAGTCTGAGAAATACCATTGTGTTTTATATTCTTCCACTTTGTTTCTTGAAGATAGTGCACATTAGGATAAGCATATTATTGAGCCATATTCTAAAGTGTTTAAGTATGAAATGTAATTTGCACTCCACCACTTGATGGCACAAATTCTCAGTATGTTTAAAAAGATAGTTCTGCATCTTTGGAGGAAAAAGGAAGTGGAGAATAGACCAAGCCAATGTGGAGACACAATGAATTATGGGGGAATATTCTGGCAAGCAGAAAAGTGCTATGTACAAACTGTCTTTTAGTGTATCTTGATCAGATGGTCAGTTTAGGAAATGATTTTAAATTGTCATGAGATACCGTTCTGTGCATTATGAAAGCCTGGGGCTTATCTATTTCTAGAAATTTTTGTTGGTGATATTAACAAACAAATGTTTGCTATGCTTATATGATGTTCCTTTGTCCGCTATTCTAAGGCAGACATCAACCTATTTGTTTTAAATGAATTCATGCCTCTGCTATGATAGAGGAAAAAGGAACATCATATAAACATATTAAACTTTCTCCTATTTATGTTGGCAACAATAACCTTTAGTCTGTAATAACTGAAACTGTTTGGGAGTGTTCTTCCTCCGTGTACCATGAGCAAAGCCACTGCTTTGAAGATTCTATGGAAAATTGACAGAATCACAAGATGCAATCTCGGCCACAGCAGTAAAATTCCAAACCTTCCATTTATTAAAAATAGAATTTGATTCATGCAATTACCGTAAAGCCTGAGCATAAATAGCAAGGAGGTACAGTCTTAAAAATAAAAAATGGTAGAACTGACTCTTTCTTATCCTTCATCTCCCCTCGCCTCTACCAAAGCACACTGCCTATTTTGTTGTTCTTATCTTTATACTGTTGTTAAGGTTAGGGTTTTTAATAAATTAAATGATAAAGGAATAGCTCCTAGATTTATCATGGTTGAAAACAACTTTACATTCAGACAACATACAGCAGCTCAACCTTTGCTTACAGCATCCATTTTTCAGTCTGACCTCTTTCTCCAGTCTGCATATAATGTATTGCTTGAATAAAACATTAAGGGAATATTTATAAGCTTTTAAACTCAACCTGAAATAGTGGCATTTGCTGATGTCAAGAGGGCATCTATAAGTTCACATACTCGAGTGTGGAGTAGTAATTGTGGTTTCCACAATGTCACATGAAGAACGAAGCATGAAAACGGGGGATGTTAGCAGGGAACTTGAGGGGGGAGAGGATGTTAGTCTGTACAGCCCCGATTTTGTTCTCTCTACCAGCCGGTTTCCAATGTGAACTGGTCAGTAGTGAGACTAAAATTGTAAAAAGTTACTTACCGCTAACTTACTGCCCGAAGTCCACCTGCTGTGATTTTCGAGTGGACGTTGATTTAGGCAGCCAACACTCCTGCCGGGAGATGTGAGAGTCTCATTAAGCTATGCAAATTGAGATCCTATGATGTAGTTAGGACCCTAAAACCATTTTGGTAGACTTTAGCACAATATCTACCAAGGGGTAAACCTGCCTTCTACACAGAGCAGGAAACAGCCAGAAAAAAAAATCACTTAAAGGGATTGCTGGAAGCAAATCAGGCAAGAAAAAAAGTCAATTTATTTGGAATATTATTTTAGCTTCATTGCTTTCCCTGCCCCTTCTTGGTAATCTACTGTCCCTTCAAAAATGCTTCTGTAGCCCATCACCTCTCCCAATCGAGCCAGTTCTCCCCTTTAGCCTGTTGCCACAGGCCCGTGTTCTGTGGCTGCCTCACCGGACTTACCGCACTCAAAACAGCAAGCTGCCACCCTGTTCCACTCCTCAATCACCCCCAACAGCTTTCCTTCACCTGGCACCTTCCCGTGCAAGCGCAGGAGATGCAACACTTGCCCTTATACCTTCCTCCTTCCCACTGTCCAGGGCCCCAAAACACCCTTCCAGATGAAACAGCGATTTACTTGTACTTCTTGCAATTTAATATACTGTATTCGCTGCTCACGATGTGGTCTCCTCTACATTGGGGAGACCAAACGCAGTTTGGGTGACTGCTTTGCGGAACACCTCCATTCAGTCCGTAAGGGTGACCCTGAGCTTCCGGTCGCCTGTCACTTTAATTCTCTGCTTCACTCCCACTCTGATCTCTCTGTCCTCAGCCTATTACATTGTTCCAATGAAGCTCAACGTAAGCTCGAGGAACACTTTCGATTAGGCACTTTACAGCCTTCCGGACTCAATATCGAGTTCAACAATTTCAGATAATAATCCCTGCCCCCATTTTTCATGCAGTATGATTTTGCCATTCCCATTTGCAACATTTTCACAGCATGTTCTTTCAATTCCTTCCTCCCCTCCTAAACCCCTCCCCTCCTGTCTCTGCACCTGCTTAATATCTGTTACATTTCCAGCTTTTTCCAGTTCTGATGAAGGGTCCCAGACCTGAAATGTTGGCCCCGATTTTCTGCCAGCTGTTGGGCGGCTTTTCATGCGGCCGGGGGCCGAAAATCGCCGAGAAAGCGGGTCACGACCCCCCCCCGCCTGATTCCCCACCCCGTCCGATTTTCGGACCGCCGTTTCTCCGCGACCCGATTCAGTCCTACCCGCCGCTGGCAGGACTGGCAGTCGGAACACTAATTACCACTTATTTCCATGTTTAAGCCGATTTTCAGGGGCTGTTGCGATTTTGTGGGGTTCCCCACGCTAAACACGCCTGCGGGGAACCCCGCTGATGAAACCTGGTGTGAAGCTTGCCGGCTTGCTTGCTGTCAGCTGCAGGTCATTCGGGAAAGCTGCGATTTAAAGGAACAGCATTTGTTTGGTGAAGGACCTTGTTGCTGCAGGCTTGGGGCTACTTGTTCAAGGCTTAGGCACAGCTGTGGAAGGTTGGAGCCTCACACACTTCTCCAATGTGATCTCCTGGGAAGCCCCTCTCGCCACCCTCACTCAGCGCTTTCTCAGCGGAGGCATCTACGAGAAGCATGGGACGCCTTTTTTTCCTTCCCTTCTTGCCATTAGAGGATCTCCAGCAGCAGAGGCGGCAGCAGCAGAACCAGGAACAGCAGGATGTGCACCAGGAGCACCAGGCTGCTGCTCACTCACCTGAAGCTGCACAGGCCAGAAGGGGCCAGCGCTTGGAAGTGGCTTGAGAGCACCTTGCTGCGCTTTAGGGGTCCATGGGGACCCGTTTCTGCACTGGCAGTCCTACTCAGAAGGACTTCCATGAAGGTCTGGTTTCTCTGTTCAATAGATGGCCAACGCTGCTCAAGAGATGTCATTCTCTTATGAGCACTCACCATGTTTTCCTTACCCTGGCGAGTTATCTCCTCCATGGAGGTTGCCAACCTTTCCATGGTGATGCGTTCATGTGCCAATGACTCCACAAAGGCTCTGCTCATGGTTGCTATGGACTCCTCCATTCGCTCCACACTCGCAGCGACCCTGGAGACAAAACCTGCCAGAGACTCCTGCATCTGTGCATGGAGATCCATCACCTCTTCTCTTGCAGATTGACCCAGAGGCAGAGGGTCGAAATGCAGCGCAGCTGAGCTGAGCTGAGCTGGCAGAGTCCTGCGCCCTCCGACGAGGACTCTCCACTGCTGTCCCTGTCTCCAGAATCTGCTGAGGCTCACTTGTTAGCTGTGAAGCACCAGGTGACAACACTACTCTATGTCCTGAAGGTCCCCCCGAGGTGTGAGTGTCTGCGCTGGTGCTGGGTGCGCTTATTTCTGCTGACGCTGCGCCCTCAGAGGTTGGAGCTTCCTCTGAGAAGTCTGGCTGCACAGCCTCTTCCTCCTCCACAGTGGGGACGGGGGCTCTGGATGGTCCTGTGGGGGAGTAGAGGAAGGAGATAGAGATGTGATGCCAAGGTCACATGCACAATCGAGTTGACATCTGCTGACACCTGCATCCATGCAGCCTTGGTCTCAGTGGGAGGCCTCTTCCTGCCTGACCTAGGGAACAGGACCTCCCTGTGGGCCCTAACCCCATTCAATAATGCCTGCAGTGAAGCGTCGTCTTATTTGAAGGCAGCTCGGGGTCTGGCACTGGCCACAGCTGCTGCAGGCTCCTCTGCCATCCTGTATGGTTCATTTGGAAGCCTTCAGAGGATGCAGTGCTTGCTATGGACCTTGAAAGCACCACGAATGATGACATCATACTGTGGGGCTTTCTGACTAGAAATGGACAATTAGCAAGGCTGCCCACATGCTGGAAATTAATTGGCCACTTGAGGGAAAATTGCGTGGAGCTGGCTGACACATTTTTTTGTGTGTCAGAACCCCACATTCGGGGGAATCCGACCATTTCCCACACAAGCCACAAAATCGGGCCCGTTAACTCTGTTTCTCTCTCCACAGATGCTGCCTGGCCTGCTGAGTATTTCCAGCATTTTCTGTTGTTATTTCAGATTTCCAGCATCTGCAGTATTTTGCTATTATATTGAAAGTGATCTTTTTGTAGTTAATTCAACACAACTATGTGAAAATGGTTTGAAGATAAATTAAATTAGAAGCAGCTTTGTTCAAGGCTTGATTATTTTTGAACATCACAGTGCAATTATAAAAGGCATGTCAAATATGGCCCTTTTGCCCATGTTTAATACCAAGCGCATGTTCTGGATATAATAATCCCATTTCCACTGTTTTGAAAGACCTTTAGTGAAATTGTATAGTGTTATGGAAATACCAGCCTTTCTCCTTTATCACAATATCTAAATATTATACCAAAGCCTTTTTCAATAATCAACATCGCTGCAGGAATTCCTCAGGGCAGTGTCCTAGGCCTAGCTATTTCATCAATGACCTTCCCTCCATCATAAGTTCAGAAGTAGGGATGTTTGCTGATGATTGCACAGTGTTCAGCTGCATTTGCAATTCCTCAGAGAATGAAGCAGTCCCTGCCCATATGCAGCAAAACCTGGACAACATCCAGGCTTGGGCTGATAAATGGTAAGTAACATTTGCACCACACAAGTGCTAGGCAATCACTATCTCCAACAAGAGAGAATCTAACCACCACCCCTTGACATTCAACAGCATTACCATTGTTGAATCCCCCGCCATCAATATACTGGGGGGGTGGTCACCATTGACCAGCAATTTAACTGGACCAGCCGCATAAATACTGTGGCAGCAAGGGCAGGTGACTCACCTCCTGAACCCAAAAAGCCTTTCCACCACTTACAAGGCACAATTCAAGAGTGTGATGGAATACTCTGCACTTGCCTGGATGAGTGCAGATCCAACAACACTCAAGAAGCTCAACAACATCCAAGTCAAAGCAGCCCGCTTGATTGGCACCCCATCCACCACTTTAAACATTCACTCACTCCGCCACCAGTGCAATGTGGCTGCAATGTGTAGCATCTACAAGATGCACTGCAGCAAGTCGCCAAGGCTTCTTTGACAGCACCTCCCAAACCCGTGGTTTCTTCCACCTAGAAGGACAAGGGCAGCAAGCGCATGGGAACACCACCACCTCAAAGTTCCCCTCCAAGTCACACACCATCCTGACTTAGAACTATATCGCCGATCCTTCATGGTTGCTGGGTCAAAATCCTGGATCTCCCTCCCAACAGCACTGTGGGAGTACCTTCACCACAAGGACTGCAGAAATTCAAGAAGGCAGCTCACCACAACCTTCTCAAGGGCAATTAGGGATGGGCAATAAATAGTGGCCTTGCCAGTAATGCTCACATCCCATGAATGAATAAATTAAAAACATTTAAAAACTTCCCTCAGATTGAATGCCATTCCTGCTCACAATCCCTAACCCTCTTGGGACAATGGCTGCATCACTAAATTTTCATCGTTAGAACTTTTGATGTGGTACTAAAAATCCTGTTCCCTTCAACTCTTCAAAGACACAAGGGGAGATATTCTTTGATTCCCTGAGGCTGTGGGTGTAAGATTAGAACAGACACTGGGGAAGTCTGCCAGCTGCCATAAAGCTGAAACCGTGCCATCTTTGTGCCAAGTGCAATTATCCAGCAAGCCATTTAGACCTGCCTAAATAATCCCACTGCAAAACAAGACCCATTACTCAAATTTTACACTTTTACTCTAACTCATTCTGTCCCAGGACCTCAAAACTGTAGAGTTCCTTACTTTCCTCAGTCTTTGGTTCCCTCTACCTATAATCTTCAGGCTTTTAAACCCAAGACAGCTGTCATCTTGTTATTAATCATTACTTCTTTATTTTATCTTATATTCTTTTCAACCATGGTGGTGTAGTGGGACTTTATATTGGTTTCTCATAGATGCTGTCAGGATTATGCTTGGATTTTAACTAAGTCCTGATTGAATTCTATAAAGATTTTGACTAGTTGGCATATAATAAAATGGAAAATTAGTCGGGAAGAGCATGACAAGCTCCTGATTGGCATTTTGTTTACTGTTTATCCACCATAAATCTATAATGAGTTAATCAGATATCATGGCCAATATTTTAATTAGGAGGCGGGTAGAGAGCGGGAGGGCTGCAATGCGGTGGAGACCTGGGTTTCCCTCAGGCCCAGCTGAATTTAACGGCAGGGCCTGATTAACATTTTGGATCTCTATTTCCCGCCTGCAGTCAGCCAGATGGAGAGGCTGTCGGGCGAGTAGGGCTGTGGCATGAGGCTGGAGAGAGGAGGGAGGGAGGGATTGGTGGTGCAGGGACGTGGTGATTGGGAGGCCGGAGGAGGGTAAAAAGGCTGGAGGGGTGAGGTTGGCAGGCTGGAGCGGGGATTGGAGGCTGGAAGGGTGTCAGAAGGCTGGAGGGGGGAGGGAGGATGGCCGGAGGGAAGATCGGAGGCTGGATTGAGTCGGAAAGCTGGAGGGGGAGGTCAAAAGGGGGATCAAGGGCCGGAGGAGCGGTCGGGGGCCGGTGGGGTCAGGTGTCAGATGGCCGGAGGGGGGATCGGAGGCTGGAGGTCGGAAGGCCGGAGGGGGGATCGGAGATCGTAGGCCTCATGGGAGGGTGGGTCGGTGGTCTGGGGGGTGGGGGGGACGGCGGAGATCGGAAGGGGTAGGGAGGTGTCCAATCGCAGGGAGTTTACACTGCAGGAATGCTGGATCCAGCAGGTAAGTGGAAAGGCACTTTCTACCTGGATCCAGCCGTCCTTGCCTCCCTTTAGCTAGTGGGTCCCCCGAAGCCTGGGAAACCCATTTGCTGAAAGTAAAATTTAAAATGGTGGATCACACAGCCTCATTATAATATTTAAAGTGCCAACCCGCTTCCTGCGACCCCCCGTCCTGCCTCTGTTAAAACCAGAAGTGAGCGGGTTGGAGTCGGGATTCAGATTTTTAACTCTTTGACCTCCCACCTGGTCCCAACCAACCCATTTTTGGGGTTTAAACTCCCCCCCCCCATTTCTTACTAGTTCCTGCTTGATATCCGCCCACTCTTTTAACCATCAGAAAATGATAGGATTTCTAAATTGAAGCACTTACTGATGTAAATAATTAAGCGGAAAAAAATAAAAGCTGATATGCTTGAACAAAGCTGTAGTTAATAGGAGGTGGCAATGTATTGTTGGGTTTTAAGGGCTGAAACTACACGCCAACAATTCTGTAAGCTACACTCATGTACAGTGATATGCCAACAACAAAGCCTTGCAATTTCAGCCTTTTATTCTATTGGGACACCTAACTGAGGCCTGCTCTTGGCCCTGAGATCCTCTGTTGCACCTCAGTCAGGTTTCTGATGAGCTGTAAACTGATATTTTGTTTTTTGCTGCATCTATGGATCTATGGATCCTAAACTGGGAATTCATTTGTGCTGTTTTCTATTTTAATCTGATACGACTTCTTCGCTGCTGAAGTCTCATGGCGCAGCAGCTGACACATGCACAACAAAGCAGACAAATTAGAAGAGCTTTTCAATTCCTTCCAATGCACGCCATGACTGAGCTCACAAATCTGCTGTCACCATAGCAATGCACAGATGCCAGTTGCCAGGTGACTATATCACAATAATATCAGTCTTACACCACAGTGATTCTATCACTGTTCAATCTTTAGAAAATTATTTTACAATAGTTACAAAATTTTGTGTTCAAATCATTACGTATAATAAAACACAGCTGTTTACAAGATAAAAATCAAATGAGCTGGACCTAGACTGCTCCGGCTCCTTTCAGGTTTCTTAATTATGTACTTTCTGGTCTCCAAATATGTCATTCTACGCACTTGTCTTCATCCCTACATCCCCACTGTGTTGAAATCAAAACCCATCGCCAAGGTAATTCATTGTTCAGCCTGTCATCTCACAGGGGCCAATTCTTCACCACTGGGCAGTAACAGGCCGGTGGTGTATTGAAAATCGCAGCACAGCTGTTACTGCCCCATTCCTGCTGCTGCTCTGGCCACCGCAATTATGGTGGGGGCTTTGAACCCGGCGGCCCAAGAAATCGGCTAAAACATGTGGGCACTGATTAGCCCATGCAAGCCACCAATAGGAACCTGATGCCATTTTGAATTACCAATGGGCAGAGCAGTGTGCGGCCTTGCTTCGCCCATCAGTATTTGGCTTTGCACGGCCTAACTAGAGGTCCTTAAAGGGACTGTTGCAGGCCACTCAAAATAACGTTTCAAAAAAGGTGTGTAAATGATTTTTGTGGGGTCAGGAGGAGCATTAATGACCTACAAAAATCAACAACCCCCTCCCCCTGATGACTCACCCTTCGGGGCTGTTGTGTATGTAATATGTGTGCTACTTTGAACCTATGGACAGGACTGCACTACTTGTTGGGCGTAGTGATACGCAGTACCACTCCTGGCCATAGGGGTATAAATAGTACTGTGGGTACTGATCTCCCCTCAGTTCCCACCTGTGGGCATGAAGTAAAGACCTACGTATAGTCCCTACCTCCAACCAGTAAAGACCTGTTTGAGTTATACGTTTAAGTCTTTGTGTTAATTGTTCAATACAATACACATACTTAACACTGGCGACGAGTCAGGTTCTTACCCTGCGGCAGTTGAAGAGAGGTTTCAAACATCACCACCCCACTAGAAGCGACAGGCTTTAGGACTCTGAAGCCTCCATCAGCGACTGAGCACTGGAGTGCAGCAAACATCCTGACAGCTTCCAGCGACTGACAGAAGTCTTTCTGCAGTTTCCTTGTTCAACCTAGGTGGTGGGGTAAGCCGTGCAGTGTTGGCTGCAAAGACAGGGCTGGGGAAGTTGGAGAAGATAAGGGCGATCGCAATCCCTGATAAGAGCCGCGGTGAAACGCGCGAGCGGGTAAGCCAGAGACCGGGAGGGAGCGAGCAAGAGCCGTGCGAGCGGGTGAGCCAGAGGCCGGGAGCCGCTTCAAGTGCGAGGCGCAGCGCGGGCCAGCGATCGGAACCAAAGATAAGGGCCACACTCGGACTGAAAGGCGCGGCGGCTGCAGAAGCTCAAGGTGCGAGAGCCGCGGTGCACAGCGCGGGCTATCGATCACGGCGAAGATAAGGGCCGCACTCGGGGGCTGAAGGGAGACGGCGTCGGGGGACGGGTGAAGACCGCCAAGCGCGGGAAAACCGCCATTTTGTGGGCGGAGGACGACGGCAAGAGCGGGAAGCCGCCATCTTTGATAACAAGTAAACAAAATAAAATCTGAGAAATTGCAAATCTACAATGCCTAAACACGGGAATATTAGCACCTTTGATAGTGACCTCGAAGATTGGGCCATATATGTTGAAAGAGTAAAAAATTATTGTAAGGCCAATAAAATTCGTGACCAAGATAAAGCTCTAACATTATTAAATTTAATGGGTGCGAAGACATACGGGCAATTGAAACACCTGTTATCACCAGATGAACCGGCGGATAAGACGTTCGATGAGATTGTTACTGTCCTGAAAGATCATCTAAACCCCACGCCGCTGATGCTAGCGGAACGATTTAAATTTTACGACAGAAGGCAGCTACAGCATGAAAGCAATGCTGAATATTTGCTGGAATTGCGTAAATTAGCGAAATATTGCCAGTTTGGAACGGGACTGACAGATGCACTATGAGACAAATTTGTGTGTGGTTTATTTAAACAGGATACACAAAAGCGACTGCTCGAGGAGAATGAGCTGACGCTTGAGAAGGCGGTCACTATGGCAGCAGCACACGAAGCCGCAGCGAGAGGCACGGCAGTAATGCAGCTACGGTCACCGGAGCTCAGTGCACACAAATTGGGTGTGAGTTCTGGCAAATGTTATCGTTGTGGAAAGACAACGCATGATCAGAACCAGTGTTGGTTTAAAAACCAAGAATGTAGAACTTGTGGTAGGCTTGGACATATAGCTAGAGTATGCAGGTCAGGGAAGAAGACCAGCAACAAGAAGTCACCGCAAGGGAAATACGCAAATGTACACAAGGTGGCCGAACAGGAGTCCGATTCAGACGCAAGCAGTATTGAACTGGCTAGCTTAAGGGTACTCAACGTTGGTAAGGGTGCAGACCTCCAGACAATTTGGGTTACTCTTCAGATAGAAGGAGTCCAAGTAAAAATGGAATTGGACACTGGATCGGCATTGTCGGTCATGAATAAGAAAGATTACAGAAGGTTATTCCAACATATTCCCCTACAGGATACGGAGATTATATTGACAACCTACACGGGGCAGAGAGTGTACCCCATCGGGACAATAAAGGTTGCAGTGGCCAACAAGGGCGAAGGAAGTCAAATAATGGACTTATATGTGCTACCGGAGGGAGGTCCACCACTACTAGGCCGGGAGTGGTTTAGAAACATAAATATAGACTGGCATTCGCTAAAAGCCATAAAGAGTGAGAACTAAGTGCAGAAATCATGGAGGAGCACCAAAAGTCTACGGAACATCGGAAGAAGGTGGCTCTACTACGGGAAGTAAGAGAGATAGAGAAGGAACAGCAGTCGGATAGCGTCCAGTTGGGTAAGGAAGAAGTAGAAGGGCCTCTCGACCTGTTGAGTGATAGTGAATACTACGAGGATGTGGTATGCCCAAATTGTGATGGAAACTCCCAAAGTGCTGAAATCCGGAGGAAGCACTTAAGGTCTAAAGAACATAGAGAGTTGGTAGCATTACAGCTGTCCGCCGAGAAGATGGGAACGACAAGAGTTGTAAAAAGGCAGAAAAGAAAAAGAAGAGGCCGAAAATAATAATTGTTTAAAATATTGTTACTTCTACTACCTCCGGCCGAACACTACGAAAAGATGCTGTCTGGAACGAATTAAGATCAGAGACTGAATTTACGAACTGTTCCCACAGAGACTGAACCTGTAAACTGTTCCCACTAAGAGTATGTTGCAACTGTTCGTAGAGATTGAATCTGTGATCTGTTTTGACATGAAGTTATCTATGTATCTATGTTATTCTGTTATGTAAACCTGAAGTTATATATGTATATATGTTATTACGTTATGTTAAATGGGGAGATGACTGTAAAGCTAGGAAGGGAGGAATGTTGTGTATGTAATATGTGTGCTACTTTGAACCTATGGACAGGACTGCACTACTTGTTGGGCGTAGTGATACGCAGTACCACTCCTGGCCATAGGGGTATAAATAGTACTGTGGGTATTGATCTCCCCTCAGTTCCCGCCTGTGGGCATGAAGTAAAGAACTACGTATAGTCCCTACCTCCAACCAGTAAAGACCTGTTTGAGTTATACGTTTAAGTCTTTGTGTTAATTGTTCAATACAATACACATACTTAACAGGGGCCCTCCCTCGGGATAGCCTACTCTCCTTTTACTTACTGGATCAGCTCATTTAGCGATGGCAGCTTGCCAATTATATATAAATGAGGCTCGACAACAGAAATGATTTGGATGTCTAACCACTTCCAGCGGGCAGGGGGCGGGCTCACTTTGCCTGCCACCCGGCCAATGAAAGCGATTGCAAGTAATATCTACCCCATATATATAAAAAAGGTCATTTTCAGACTTCACCTTGTGGCAGGGATTCTGGTCAGCCAAGAGCACATATTGGAAATTCAGGCATGTGTGACAAATGATTTTCTGACCGCCAATTTAAGTTCCGAACAATCTCAAAAGGCCAAGCTCCCTGCCCTCAGAACCAATCAGTAAATTGCCCATATACTTTACATTCTGAAAGGGTTTAATGACTTTATCAATGCTACTGATGGATGACACTTCCTGTCAGCATTAGAACTTGTAAAATGATCCCTATGTTATATAAACAGGGGGATCTAATTTCCACAGGGGTTCTCCCATTTGTCCATCTTATCCTTGGTGAAAGAACTGCAGAAACCCCACAAAATTGGCGTTTATGTTCACCCCATTTTTGGGGTTTTATCTGCAGCTCTTCCTATGAAGTTACGGAGGACAAGCAGAAGAATCCCCGTGGAAATGCACCTCTGGAGCTGCTTGATCAAGAAGTACAGCTACAAGTTTGTCTAATATTTACTTAAGATGTGGATTAGTTATTCTACTAGCTAATGGAAATGCTTGGCTACTGGGTGTCCATGGGACTCTCTTGGCATTGAGGTTCCCCTCATTGTACTGAGTCATGAGTTGGCACTTGTAACTGGCTCCATCATATCTACTGCTGCAGTGGCTGCCTGATCCTGCTCACTTTCTGGCACGCTTTGGCTGTCATTTGAGGGGGTATGCTGGAGGGGCTAAATGTGGCATTGTTCTGGGAGGTACAGCCTTAACCATGCCTAATTCAGCCAGCTGCTTTCCTTCAATCTATGTCCAGTAAACTGCATGTCAGTGAGCCTCTAATTAGAAATGAGGGCAGCGAGACCCTGTATAATGGCTCTCTCCACCTGATCCCCCAGCATGTCCAACCACTGTCCCTTGACATTCAACGGCATTACCATCACCGAATTCCCCCACCATCAACATCCTGGGGGTCACCATTAACCAGAAACTTAACTGGACCAGTGATATACCTATCAATTCATCCAATGAAAAGCGATGAGTTAAGATAGTAACTATAGGTTTTTATTGGCTAAATGACAGAGCCCACCCTCGTGGGTGATCGGGTCCAACAAGGAGGAATACCAGCCAGTCGACCACCTTTATACCTGGGCAAGCAGGCGGAGCCATGGGCGGAGTCAGCTGTGGTCAGCCCAGGTATAACAGCGTGACAAGAGGTGACCTTGTGTAGTGATACAACAGTGTAAACAGTGATAACCATAGTGTAACGATATAAACAGTGATAACCATAGTGTAACGATAGTGAACGATAAAAGTGGTTTACCACATTCACCCCTTGTTTAGATTTGAGTCCGGCGGGGTGAAGTGTACTACCAGTTCGGGTATGTCAGTCTGTCCGGAGGCCTCGTAAGTCTTTCTGATCGGCGCAGCAGCGGTGGCGGTGATGCAGTATCCGATGTTAATGCTGGTGTCTGCATGGTCGGTGAAGGCTCGTGGGGTTCCGGCATGCCGTCTACCTGGGCTGGATTTGGGGGGGTGGTGGGGGGTAACGGTGGTGTCTCAGGGGTGCCCGAGGGTGCAAGGTCTTGTAAGGAGACTGTGTCCTCCCGCCCGTCTGGGTATGCCACATAGGCGTACTGGGGGTTGGCGTGCAGGAGGTCCACCCTCTCGACCAGGGGGTCCGTTTTATGGGCCCTCACGTGCTTTCGCAGCAAGACGGGCCCCGGAGAAGTCAGCCATGTTGGTAGCGAGGTTCCCATAGTCGACTTCCTGGGGAAAACAAACATTCGTTCATGGGGGGGTGGCGTTAATGGCCGTGCAAAGCAGTGACCGGATGGAATGCAGCGCTGCCGGGAGGACTTCCTGCCAGCGAGAGGTTGGCAGGCCCTTAGACTTTAAGGCTAAGAGAACGGCCTTCCAGACAGTCGCGTTCTCTCTTTCCACCTGGCCGTTCCCTCGGGGGTTGTAGCTGGTGGTCCTGCTTGCAGCAATGCCTCTCGCTAGTAGGAACTGGCGAAGTTCCTCACTCATGAAGGATGAGCCCCGGTCGCTATGTATATAGTTCGGGAACCCGAACAAGGCGAAGAGGTCGTTCAGGCATTTGATGACCGTGGTACTGGTCATGTCTGGGCAGGGGAAGGCAAAGGGGAAACGGGAGTACTCATCAATGATGTTGAGGAAGTACAAATTACGGTCAGAGGACGGGAGGGGCCCCTTAAAATTGATGCTCAAGCGCTCGAAGGGGCGGGTGGCCTTGATCAGGCTTGCTCTGTCCGGCCTAAAGAAATGCGGTTTGCATTCGGCACAGGTTTGGCAGTTCCTGGTCATGGTCCTGACCTCCTCGATGGAGTACGGCAGGTTGCGGGCCTTAATGAAGTGGTAAAGTCTGGTGACCCCGGGGTGGCAGAGGTCGTTGTGGAGGGTCTGCAGTCTATCAATTTGCGCGTTGGCGCATGTACTTCGTGATAGAGCATCTGGGGGTTCGTTCAGTTTACCAGGCCGGTACAAGATATCATAATCATAGGTGGAGAGCTCGATTCTCCACCTCAAGATCTTTTCGTTCTTGATTTTGCCCCTCAGCTTGTTATTAAACATAAAAGCGACCGAACGCTGGTCGGTGAGGAGGGTAAATCGTTTGCCTGCCAGGTAATGCCTCCAGCGTCGTACTGCCTCCACGATCGCCTGGGCCTCCTTCTCGACCGAAGAGTGTCGGATCTCAGGGCCCTGGAGGGTCCTTGAGAAGAAGGCCACAGGTCTCCCTGCCTGGTTAAGGGTTGCAGCTAGGGCGAAGTCGGATGCATCGCTCTCCACTTGGAAAGGGATAGACTCATCTACCGCGGGCATTGTGGCCTTAGCAATGTCTCCCTTTATGAGGGAGAAGGCTGCGCACGCTTCTGCCGTCAGGGGGAAGGAGGTGGACTTCATGAGGGGTCTGGCTTTGTCCGCATAATTCGGCACCCATTGGGCATAGTAAGCGAAGAGCCCCAGGGTTCTCTTCAGTGCCTTTGGACAGTGGGGGAGGGGAAGCTCCATGAGGGGGCGCATTCTTTCGGGGTCGGGGCCGATGACTCCGTTCTCTACTACGCAGCCGAGGATGGCAAGACGCGAGGTGTTAAACACACATTTCTCCTTATTGTAAGTGAGGTTCAGCCGTTCGGCCGTACGGAGGAATTTCTCCAGATTAACATCGTGGTCCTGCCGGTCGCGGCCGCAGATGGTGACGTTATCTAGATAAGGGAACGTGGCCTGCAGCCCGTTCTGGTCAACCATCCAGTCCATCTCCCTTTGGAAGACCGAAACCCCGTTGGTGACGCCGAAGGGATCCCTAAGGAAGTGGTAGAGGTGGCCATTCGCCTCGAAGGCAGTATACTGGCGGTCCTCAGGGCAGATAGGGAGTTGGTGATAGGCCGACTTAAGGTCGATGGTGGAGAATACCCGGTACTGTGCAATCTGATTGACCATATCAGATATGCGGGGAAGGGGGTATGCGTCCAGCTGGGTGTACCGGTTTATGGTTTGGCTGTAGTCGATGACCAGGCGGTTTTTATTGCCGGTCTTAATGACTATGACCTGGGCACGCCAGGGGCTGTTGCTCCTCTCGATGATGCCCTCCTTCAGGAGACGCTGCACCTCAGAGCTAATAAAAGCTCTGTCCCCGACGCTGTACCGCCTGCTCTTGGTGGCAATGGGTTTACAGTCGCGGGTGAGGTTAGCGAACAGGGAGGGGGGCGGGACCTTGAGGGTGGATAGGCCGCAGGTGGTACGCGGTGGGCGGTTTAAAGGCTGCTGGTTGTCGACTGTGAGTGGGGGGAGGGGTCCACCGTATGCCAAAGTGACACTTTGAAGGTGGGATTGGAAGTCTAGCCCTAGTAGGACGGCAGCGCAGAGCTGGGGCAGGACGAGGAGTTTAAAATTTTTATACTCCGTGCCCCTAACCGACAGGGTCACAACACAGTAGCCGCTGATGTCTGTAGAATGGGACCTCGACGCCATCGAGATCCGGTTGCGCGTTGGCCGGACAGTGAGGGAGTAGTGGCTCACCGTGTCTGGATGGATGAAACTCTCCGTGCTTCCGCTGTCGAACAGGCAGGTCGTGGCGTGGCCGTTTACTTTGATGTCCATCATGGACTTGGACAGGTGATGCGGGCGAGCTTGGTCCAGTGTGACGGAGGCTAGTGTATGGCTGAGCGAGCTGCTGTAGTCTGCGGGTGAGGCGGTGGTCGGGTCTGGAGACAAGGTGGCGGACGAGTGTGGTGGACAAAATGGTGGCGCCCACGACGTTGAATAAAATGGCGGAGAAGATGGCCGCCCCCACAACTCACATGAGGCCCTGCTGGCGTCAGTGGCCTTGATCAAAGATGGCCGCCCCCACGACTCACACGAGGAGATACTGGCATCTGTGGCCTTGATGAAAGATGGCCACCCCCACAACTCGCATGAGGCACTGCTGGCGCCTGTGGCTCTCCCCCTGCAGGCCTTCGCGAAGTGGCCTTTCTTGTGGCAATCGGAGCAGGTCGCGTTTCTTGCAGGGCAGCGCGTCCTCGGGTGTTTCGCCTGGCCACAGAAGAAGCAGCCGGCGGCCCGATCGCGGGGCTCCGATGTCGCAGCCGGTACCGGGGGTGGCGGTCCCGATCGGTTCTGGGACGCCGACGCTGAGGTAGGTCCCAGAGGCGGCGGTGCGAGGGGTATTGCGGCCGGGGTCGGGCCCGAGTCCCAGGGTCGCGCAGCACAGTGCCTGGAATACGCCTCGAGGTCCCGATGGGCCACTTCCAGAGAGCGAGCGAGGGCTGCAGTTGTATTCAGGTCGAGGTCCTTTGATTCGAGCAGTCTTTGCCGTGAGTAGTCGGACCGAAGGCCTTTCACGAAGGCATCGCGGATATTCCCTTCAGTATTTTCTGCCGCCGTTACAGCTTTAAAGTCACAGTCCCTGCCGAGTGTTTGTAGCGCCCGTAAAAATTCATCTACAGACTCTCCTGGCTGTTGCGAGCGGGATCTTAGGAGATGTCTGGCATACATAGAATTTACCGGGCTCCGGTACTGCTCTTTCAGCAGATTGAGGGCGCCCTCGTATGTAGTAAGGTCCTGGATGAATGCAAATACTTTAGGGCTCACTTGGGCGGTCAGAACTCTTAGTTTGGATCCCGGAGGCACGCCGGATTCTCCCAGGTAGGATTCGAAACAGCTCAGCCAGTGTTTGAAGTCGAGGGCTGAGTTCGCTGCCTGTGGGTTTAGATCCAAGTACGGCGGTCGGAGGGCTCGCAGCCAGGCCGGCTGCTGTGGCTGTTGTAGCTGGCCGTTTGGCTGGTTGTTTGGCTGCTCCGGTCCACTCATTTCAAAATTTTGCCAATAAAATTGATATACCTATCAATTCATCCAATGAAAAGCGACGAGTTAAGATAGTAACTATAGGTTTTTATTGGCTAAATGACAGAGCCCACCCTCGTGGGTGATCAGGTCCAACAAGGAGGAATACCAGCCAGTCGACCACCTTTATACCTGGGCAAGCAGGCGGAGCCATGGGCGGAGTCAGCTGTGGTCAGCCCAGGTATAACAGCGTGACAAGAGGTGACCTTGTGTAGTGATACAACAGTGTAAACAGTGATAACCATAGTGTAACGATATAAACAGTGATAACCATAGTGTAACGATAGTGAACGATAAAAGTGGTTTACCACAACCAGCCACATAAATACTGTGATAACAAGAGCAGGTCAGAAGCTGCGTATTCTGTGGCGAGTATCTCACCTCCTGACTCCCCAATGCCTTTTCACTATCTACAAGGCACAAGTCAGGAGTGTGATGGAATACTCTCCACTTGCCTGGATGAGTGCAGCTCCAACAACACTCAAGAAACTCGACATCATCCAGGACAAAGCAGCCCATTTGAATAACACCCCATTCACCACCTTAAACATTCACTCCCTCCACCACCAGTGTACCATGGCTGCAGTGTGTACATCTACAAGATGCACTGCAGCAACTTGCCAAGGCTTCTCTGACAGCTCCTTCCAAACCTGTGTCCTCTCCCACTTAGAAGGACAAGGGCAGCAGGCGCATAAGAAAACCATCACCTGCAAATTTCCCACCAAGTCACACACCATCCTGACTTGGAAATATATCACCATTTTTTCATCGTCGCTGGGTCAAAATCCTGGAACTCCCTCCCTCACAGCACTGTGGGAGTACCTTCACCACAAGGACTGCAGCGGTTCAAGAAGACGGCTCACCACCACCTTCTCAAGGGCAGTTCGTGATGGGCAATAAATGCTTGCTTTGCCAGTGACATCCCCATCCCAGGAACAAATAATAAAAATTATAAAGGGAGTAACTTTAGCTGTTAACAACAAAGTGATGCTAGTGAATCGGCCACCCATTTTACAACTCACCAGATTTCCTTTTCCATTGAAGTGTTACATCCACCACTGGGACCTACCAGGAGATACACAGAAGTTTCCTGTGTATGCATTGGTGTAAAACTGCAGCAAGCAGCTGTGACAGCATCAAATATTTGTGCAGCTTTTCAAATGAATTTTCAGCCTGTGCACCACTTGACCACAGCCTTCCACCCTCTTCGGCATCTCCATAATCCCAAGTGGGTGATGCCCATCCATTATTGCCTTTTACACTCGCTGCAGACCCACCACAGCAATCGGCGGCATAACAGGAGGAAGGTGATGGTGAAGAGGATGATGAGGACGAAGCCAATCAGAACAGTACCACACCCCAGGTCTCCAATGATCTTGCTCAGAGCACCTTGCAAAGTTAATGTGGGAGAGGACAGCAGGCTGCCTAGGAGCACCCTCCAAAGATGTAACCAGCAGTAGCTTCATGCCGGGAGCCAGCTGCCATGGGATGATGACCCCTCGAGCCTGTTGTGCCATTCAATTAGGTCATGGCTGATCTGTATTTCAGCTATCTCTCAATACCCTTGCCTAACAAAAATCTATCAATCTCAGTTTTGAAATTGCCAATTGACCGAGCCTCAGCAGCTTTTTGGGGGAGAAAGTTTCAGATTTCCACGACTCTTTGTGTGAGAAAGTGCTTTCTGACATCACGTCTGAATGGCCTAGCTCTAGTTTTAAAGTTATGCCCCCTTGTTCTGGCCTCTCCCGCCAGAGGAAACAGTTTCTCTCTGTCTACCCTTTCAAATTCTTTAATCATTTTAAATAGCTCAATTAGATCATCCCTTAATCTTCTGTACTGAAGGGAATACAAGTCTACTTTATGCAACCTGTCCTCATAATTTAACCCTTTCATCCCCGTTATTATTCTGGTGAAGCTGTGCTGCAACCCCTCGG
Organism: Somniosus microcephalus; assembly: GCF_052327205.1. Classification (NCBI taxonomy): domain Eukaryota; kingdom Metazoa; phylum Chordata; class Chondrichthyes; order Squaliformes; family Somniosidae; genus Somniosus; species Somniosus microcephalus. Next base: position 52,772,983 of record NC_140996.1, on the reverse strand, counting down.
CCAATATATCCTTCCTGAGGTGCATTACCCAGAACCAAATGCAATACTCCAGATGGGGTCTAACTGGATCTTTGTACAGCTACAATATAACTTCCACCCCCCTTGAGATAAAGACCAACATCCCATTTGTTTTTTAATTATTTTTTTGTACCTGTCCGCTAGTTTTTAGTGATTTCTGTACTTGGATCCCTAAATCTCTCTGCTCCTGTCTGTTCCTCGCTCCTCGCCATTTAGAAAATACTCTGATCTATCTTTCTTAGGTCCAAAGTGGATGACCTCACACTTTCCCACATTGAACTCCATCAGCCGCAGTTTTGCCCATTCACTTAATCTATCAATGTCCCTTTGCAACTTTCTGTCCCCATCTACACTATTTACTGTGCTACCTGACTTGATGTCGTCAGCAAACATAGATATACGGCTCTCTACTTTGTCATCTAAGTCATTTATAAATATAGTGCTACTTTGAATACAGACTGATTAACCCTACTCCTAACCAATTCCCTGTCTCCTACTCCTAACCAATTCCCTGTCTCCTACTCCTAACCAATTTCCTACCCATGTCAATAGGTTGCCTCCAATTCCATGTGCTCTCATTTTTGTTAACAGTCTTGATGTGGAACATTGTTGAATACCTTCTGGAAGTCCATATAAATAACATCCATAGACACTCCCTTATCTACCACATTAGGTACCTCCTCAAAAAATTCAACTAGGTTCATTAGACATGACTTACCCTTTACAAATCCATGCTCGCTCTCTTTGATCCGCTCATATTTGTCCAAACGCTCAGTCACTTTTTCCTTAGTAACAAATTCTAGTGCCTTCCCCACTGTCGTTAAAGTAATAGGCCATAATTTCTGGGTTTATCTCTTCTACCCTTCTTAAATAATGAAGTGATATTGGCAGTTTTCCAATCTAAGGGGACAATTCCTGAATCGAGAGTTTTGGAAGATCATGACTAATGCATCAACAATTTCCTCACCTACTTCTCTTAATACCCTGGTGTGGAAACCATCAGGTCCTGGAGATTTGTTTATCTTTAATCACATTAGTTTCTCCATCACCATTTTTTTCCTTATTTTGAGTTTAGTTTGTTCCCCCCCTTGATTGAATTTTAGTGTTCCTATTATCTCTGGTACTTTATCTACATCCTTTACTGTGACGACCGATATAAAGTAGCTATTAGCAAGTTTGCCATTTCCTGATTTCCAATTACAATATCACTTGCGTCTATTATTAAGTGTCCCACATTACTCTTAGCCACTGTCTTTCTCTTAATAAATTTGTAAAAACTTTTTGTGTTTTCCTTGACAATCTTTGCAACTTTTTCTAGTATTCCCTTTGTGCAGCTCCTAGCACTTTCTCTGTATCCCTTTGCTGTTCTTTATAACTCTCCCAGTCCATGGGATTTCTACTGTTCTTTGCCTTCGTATAAGCCTTTTCTTTTATTTTTATACTATCTCTCATTTCACTTGATGACCAAGGTTGTTTAATTACATACATAGAGCTCTTGCCCTTTAGGGGTATGTAAATGTCTTGTATTCTATCCAATACATTTTTGAACACCTCCCACTGTTCATCTGTAATTTTATCTGTTAATAGTTCTACCCAATCTATTGTGGTCAATTCCTGCCTCATCCCTCCAAAATCAGCCTTATCTAAATTTAAAATCTTAGTTTGCGACGCATCCTTCTCCCTCTTAAACCTAATATTGAATTGTATCATATATGGTCAGTGTTAGCTAGATGTTCCTTTACTATTAGATTCTTGACTAATTCAGGCTTATTATTCATTACCAAATCTAAGATGGCCTGTTCTCTTGTTAGTAGTAGAGGATACTATAGGATTTCTTGTAGCATTGAACACTAAGTCACAGAAAAGTTATATCTCTCACCTGTGTATGTCATGTTAATGTTACTATATCTGTCCCTGTCTGCCTATTGTGCTTCTAAGTCTCTCTTTTCTTTCCTTGTGGATGAAAGTTATTGGTGTGACAATTCATCCCCATAAAGATCAGAGACAGAGTGAGAGAAATATATTGGCAAGAGAGAAAGGGAGAGCAGAGCATGTCTTATGAGGTGACAAGTGAACAATAATTCTGCAGGGAGACAAATTGGAGTAACGAGAAACATAATAGCAAAGGGTATGGGAAACAATAGAACAAAAGGGAAGCTGGGACCAGGAGAATATTCTGTGAAGCCTGTTCTGTGAAGAAGAAGCGGTATGGCAGGCAATGGCAACAACGCTCTACAGGAAACCAATAGGGACATTGTGAGGGAGCAGGTGATCTCAAAGGAGCTATTAAACACTGTAGCCCACATTTTCTCTGCACCTATCACTGAAAATGAGGCCTACAATTTAATTAACTCCTTTCCCATATTGCTATACCACTAACTACCTTCCATTGAAAAGGAAACTGCAAAGAGAGAGACAGAGAGAAACAGTAGCATAAACACAATGCACATTATTGAGAAAGTTAACTGTCTTGTGATGTACAGAGAGTAATGCTGCAGGGAATCCTCTAGTGTGTTATTAAAAGTTTTGTATACGGGACAAACTTTCAATCCACTTTACTTCCTATAACACTTTTATATCAACATTTAGAATGGAAACTCCCTATATAAACATTTCTAATGGGAAACTTGATGTAAATATTTTTCATCATAATTTGTGTATGAAATATAACTCAAATGCTTTTTGGAAAAAAGAATCATTCAGCATTTTTAATGGTAACTGAAACATCCAGTACATATTTCATGACATAATGCCATTTATCCATTGAATTGTTCTTCCTTGAATGCATCAGCATCCCCAAAAGCCTGGGCTTAGACCTAATGGCCCAGAAATTCCAATCGCAGGTCTCCCGCGGGCGGAGGTCTGCGATCTGGAAAAATCTGCGCTTGGACCGGAGGACTCCCGGGAGGCGCAGAGTTCCGTTGCTGGGCCTCTCCAAACTGTCAGTGTGCAGGGCCCATGTATCCCAGAGGCACAGGCGGTTCGCAGCATCCCTGGGATCACGTGGGCCATGGGGAGCCAATCAGAGAAGGGAATCTCCCTTTATACATTTGACAGGAAGACCTATAAAATATATGAATAGAGATCACCCGCAAAACATAGTAAAACTTTAAATACATTTAAAAAAATACGTCACATTTTTAAAATGACTTTAAATTACAATAAATTAAGGGCTAGATTTTCAGTATAGGCAGTTTTGGGGCGCTAACCTTAGCGCCCGCCCGAAGTTAGCGCCCGCCCCAAAGTAGCGCCCCGTTGCCGGAAATTCAGTGGCTTCGCCCTAAGAGGTTGGTGGAGTACTAAAAGAGGCGTTCCACTACTATCTTTAGGCGCTAAGCCGGCGGTCCAGAGGGATAGCGCCCAGGCGGGGCGCAGCGCGGGTGCGGTCATTTTTGGACTGACAGCAGACCCCGTGGCGCCGACCAGCTCTTAAAGGGGGAAGGGACTAATTGGTCTGCTGCCACGCCCTGCACACTGCAGCCTTGCAAAGAGGCCTCAACACTGCTGCTCAGCCCCAGGGAGTCATGGCAACGCCAGAGAAGGCCCGTCAGCGTGCCCTGCGCTTCTCAGAGGGTGATCTGGACATAATGGTCACAGCTCTGGAGGTGAGGCGCAAGATCTTGTTCTCAGAGAGTGGGAGGAATCCAACCCACCACGACTACACCAAAGCCTGGAAGCAGATCGCCCAGAGGGTGACGTTCACCGGCGATGCCCCCAGGACCCACAAACAATGTCGTAAAAAATACAACGACCTGACCAGGATTGTCAGGGTGAGTACCCTTTCCAGTCTCCTCCTCATTCTTGCATGCACACCTGACATGATGGGCAAAGGGAGCTGAAAGTCCTATTGGCCAGCCCTCAGCCAGCAGCATTGGGACAGTCATGAGCATCAATTGGCCATTCGGCACTCTACACTCTGGCCAAGCTATTCCAACATGGGAGGCTGTGCACACTACATCAGGGCTTCACTCTGTCCAAGCTATTCCACCATGGGAGGCAGTGCACACTACATCAGGGCTTCACTCTAGCCAAGCTATTCCACCATGGGAGGCAGTGCACACTACATCAGGGCTTCACTCTGGCCAAGCTATTCCACCATGGGAGGCAGTGCACACTACATCAGGGCTTCACGCTGGCCAAGCTATTCCACCATGGGAGGCAGTGCACACCACATCAGGGCTTCACTCTGGCCAAGCTATTCCACCATGGGAGGCAGTGCACACTACATCAGGGCTTCACTCTGGCCAAGCTATTCCACCATGGGAGGCAGTGCACACTACATCAGGGCTTCACTCTGGCCAAGCTATTCCACCATGGGAGGCAGTGCACACTACATCAGGGCTACACTGCGCACTTACAGCCCGTCCTTTCTCTTGCAGGCTAAAGTAGCCTTTAATCGCCAGGCCCGTGCCAGGGGTGGCCGCGCCAAGCTGCAGAAGCTCACTCGGCTGGAGGAGCGCGTGTGTGTGCTCATGGGAGCCCGTGTGCTTGTCCCCACAGCGTGCGGAGTAGCCGACCCTCCACTGCCCGGCAATGGTAAGGCCCTCGCCTTTTGGCCCTCTCGCGTCGCACTGGCCCATCCGAGCTACCTCCTTTGCCACTGTCCCACCAATGCGCTGAATGCCACCAGTCCTAACTCCCTCGCTGACGCCGTCTCCTCACTCTGAAGCTACTCTTGTGCATTCCTGCTTTCAGCTGGTGATGACCAGGACCCTGAAGCTGCCAGTGACAGCACCTCCGAGCAGGAGGAGGAGGAGGAGCAAGCCGGACCATCGGGGGAACAGTCACGTCCCGCAGGAGAGGAGGAAATGCTTGACACCTCCTCACTGGACGAGTGCCTGGAGGAACTGTCGCAGGGCAATGCAGCTTCTGGGACCAGTGGTGTCCAGCCACCCAGGAGCCGTGCGCGTGGCCCGCGGCCTTCCCCCCAAAGGGGGCAAGGATCAGAGGGGAGTGCTGCTGATCGGCACACTCGCCGCCACCAACGTGGCAAGGGTCCCCTAGTTCGGCCCCCTCCTCCCCAGCGGGAGAGTCGCGACTCCAGCCCGGACACCTTCACCTCGGAGGAGGTGCGGAAGCTGGATAAGATGGCTGAGGATTCGGACCGGCGCCACACGGAGCTCATGAGCGTGGTGGGGCGCATGCCTGAGGCCATCGAGTCGCTGGCGACCAGTGTGCGCGAGTTCGGGGCAGCAACTGCCGCGAGTGGCCGCATGCTGACTGATGCTGTCAAGACCCTGGCGGATGTGATGCGGGCGCACACCAGGACAACAGGGGCACTCACTGCTGCCACACGCGCTGTCTCAGGCAGGCATCGCCAGGGCAGCCGCCGCGCTGGACCATCCCAGCAAGCCGCCCCTCGGCTGATTGTTGCGGATCCTGCAGTGCGGGCCCGGCCGAGTGCCACCGCGCCACAGCACCAGCCAGCGCATCCCAGACGCCAGCTGGCCCACATTGCGCCATCCGTCGCCGCCATTCCCCCACTGGGGCGTCAAGGGCAAGCGGCTGCAGCTGATGGTGGCCAGGCTCAGGTGCGCCACTCAGCAGACGGCCCCTCGAGGCCCAAACGCCGTGTAGGCCGCCCCCCAGCGGCATCTGGCGGAAGGGCATCTGAGCCTCAGGCGCCTTCCCCCAGCCTCGCATCAGCCACTGGGCAGAGCTTGCGAAGGAGCAGCAGGCCGGGCAGGGGAGGCAAAAGGCTGGGCAAGGTCTCGCCCTCGCGGGCTACTCAGTAGAGGGTGTGGCCAGCTTTCCTTTTATATGGCGGTGGCCATCTTTATTTTGCCCATGGTTGTGTTGTTGGAGGGCTTATTTTTTGCGTTAGGCCGACGTTGAGGCCCGGTTTGAAGAAATGTGGAGTGACTCCTCCCCAGTTTGTGGGAGTGAGTCGTTTGTTGGGCTTTTTGTGGGGCCCGTTTATTGTTTTTGGGGATTCATGTGGGAAGGGCTTTTCATTTTTGTGTAATAAATAATTATCTTTATTCATGCAGTCTCCATGGTTGTTCTTCTTAGTGTTTGTTGGCTTCGCCGGCTGAGGGCTTGCGGAGCGGCTGCATTCATCTTCCCTCATGGCCCCTGGCCATTCCCTGACAGGGGGCTTAGAAGTACCGTGTAATAAGGTGGCGTCGTGCGGCCCTTGGCCCTGGTCGCTCCCTCCTGGGAACGTACTCCTGCTCCTCCTCCTCCTCCTCCTCATGCTCCTCCTGCTCCTCCTCCTGAGGTGCTGGTCCAACGTCAGGTGGCAGTGCCGGAGTCCTGCGGATAGCCAGGTTGTGTAGCATGCAGCAAACCACCACAAATTGGGAGACCCGGTCCGGCGAATACTGGAGAGCTCCTCCGGAGCGATCAAGGCAGCGGAACCGCTGCTTGAGGACCCCAATAGTTTGCTCGATGATGTTGCGGGTGGTTTGATGGCTCTCGTTGTAGGCCTCTTCAGCAGCGGTCCTGGGCGCGCGGAGCGGGGTCGTGAGCCAGGTGCACAAAGGATAGCCTTTGTCCCCGAGTAGCCATCCTCCTGGGGGAGGCTGTGCCTGGAACATGTCATGCACAGTACTCTGCCGCAGGATAAAGGCATCGTGGCTGCTGCCTGGGAAGCTGGCATTGACTGCCATGATGTGCTGCTTGTGGTCACACACCAGCTGCACATTCAGAGAATGGTAGCCCTTCCTGTTGCGATACTGCTCGCCATGCTCCAGAGGGGCCCGCAAAGCCACATGCGTACAGTCAATGGCGCCCTGCACCAAGGGGAATTCCCCGAGTCTGGAAAATCCCAATGCGCGCTGATGCTGGCTCTCCAGGGCCATGGGGAAGGAGATGAATTGGCTTCTCCTTCTGAACAGTGCTTCAGTCACCTGGCGGATGCAGCGATGCGCGCCGTACTGGGAGATGTTTGCTATGTCCCCAGCAGCGTATTGGAAGGAGCCGGTGGCATAGAAGTTCAATGCCACCGTCACCTTCACTTCCACCGACAGAGACGTCCTGCACCTGAGCTTTGGCCGCAGATCTCGGCGAAGCAGGTGGCAGATCTCTGCAATCACCTCCTTTCGGAATCGGAGCCTTTTAACACATCGCGCGGCACTCACGTTTAGGTAGGAGCGCTGCTGGCGGTATAGTCTGACTGGGTAAGGCCTACGTGGCCGACGCCTGTAGCCCCCTCTGCCTCCAGCCAGGGCTGCCCCTCTCACAATGCATCTGCGAGCCCTACGGACATGGAGCTGCAGCTCCGCGTTGGCACCCCATGCAACCCCCATCAAATCCTGGCAAACACTCAAATTTCCAAAAGGCCACTTGCAGCGCTCTGGCCTGAGTCCAAAAATACCTGAGCTCTTGCTGCTTGAAACCAGTTAGCTATCCTCCTTGTTGTGTCTCCAGAAATGCGTTGCACAAGAGTGTTTTCTGAAAAAAGGCTGGCCTTTATACTGGAGAGCACGTCCCCTTTAATTTGCACCCCCCGGGGCCCGCACTGGTTGTGTTGCGTTCCTTTTTCCAAACGCTCCGGCCGCCAGCCGCACAATGGGGCGGTCCGACTGAAGTTTGGAATCGGGGCGGCCAAAGGGCGTTGCACGAGGATGTGATGTCATTTTCTGCGCGCGCATCCGGCCGGGCGCTAAACTTTGCGCCGGCGCTAACGGGCAACTTAATTTGGGGCGGGGCGCAAACAGCGCTGCGCACGGGCGCTACACGCATAGCGCCCGAAAATCACTTCTCTTAAGGCGCTAACTGCTGGCGCTAGCAACTGAAAATCTAGCCCTAAGTATTTTAAACAAAAATTTAATTTTTTGAAAAAAATAATTGAAGTTTTTAATGGGGCTAAAAATAAACTTACCTTGCTTTAAAATGTTTTTAAATGATAAATCAGTGGAATTTTTTTAAAAACTTTTTTCAACTCTTATCCTGGTAAAAGCAGGCCTTACACCTGCTTTTACCAGGCACAAGAATTGTAAGTGTTTTCTGCAGGCGGAGGGTCTCCAAAAAATGGAACTCTGCACCTCCAGAGGCCCTTCTTCAGGGCAGCCGGAGGATCTGTCAAGAGCTTTCTTGAGAGATTGGAAATATCGGTTTCCAGCGCATGCGCAGTGCATGCCTGAATCTGGCATTTCTGATGTCCCTACGGGTAAGTACACAGCGCGTACACATCCGTAGGGATCGGAATTTCTGCACCATTATTTTTGTCCAGAGTGGTGACACTGAACAACTGAAGGCAGTTCCTGCTGTTTGAGGATATGGAATTTTTACAACTTCACAGAATGCATCAATAGAATTTAAGCCATCAAAATGATAGAATGCTTCTCCCTCAGCCTCCAAAAAAGCCTGTATGGTTGTTTTTCAAAATTATTTGAAGAAAAAATAAAAAACACATTTTAAAAGCTTTAATTAGATAGAATTTATATTGAGATTTTTTTTAAACCATGGCTCTGTATGTGTGTGTGCTTGTATAAAAGAGGCAGACAGATAGAGAAAGAGAAAAACATGATAGACTATGGTATAACACAAGCGTTATAGTTATAATTGGTGTTTGAATTATAAATACGCTATAAATTTCAGAAAGTGTATTAAGCTGAGTTTCCACTAGACAAAGTGCTTTCCTTAATTAAATTTTGAAAGTAACCATGAAACATTTAATCACCTGATTATCATTTGTGTTTTGTTGACAGTGAGAAAATATAAATATTTTAAATACTAACACCCATGATTCGGAGGGAAAAAGGCAGAGAAAAATGAGACGGACAGAAAGGTAAATGAAGATACATACAGACAGATTCTTTCCCCATTATATTTTGAGTTTTTTTTAAACAAATGAATTGAATTTTGAAAGGAAACAGAAGCTTTAATTATCACACATTTTTGTTCATAATTGGAAAATGTAAACATTCTAATTACTGACAACTGTGAGACAGAGGGAGAAAGAGAGAGACAGAATCAGGGACACAAAGGCTGGACTTTACACCTTTGAGCCAGGTTGGGTGTGTGCGGGCTGCGTAACGGGTTGGGAACACAATGCTCTGAGCAGCGCTTTGCTCAGTGCGACTTTAACTTAATGGCAGCAATTGAAAGACTCATGCGCGTTTCCCAGCCCTATTATATGGTGCAGATCTGATGACATCATTGATGACTCATTTTCAGTGCTGATATTTAAAGCAGCCTTGCTCTCAACTCACTTGAAGGTTGCTAGAGAAGAGTGGAACCTGACAAACAAAGACCACAGTACTCGTATAAAGTAGCAAGGATGGATAGCCAAAGTCAGAGGGCTGCACCACGCTTTTCAGTCTCATCGCTGCATACTCTAGTGGAGACAGTCAGAGCAAGCAGGGAGGTCCTCTTCCCTGCTAATAGGCAAAGGAGACCTCCACAATAACCAAAAAGAGCTTGGCTGGATATAGCTAAGGAGGTCAGCAGCAGGGATGTGGTGAGGAGAAATTGGATACAGTGCAGAAAATGCTTCAATGATCTCATGAGGTAGGGAAGGTGAGTGCAATACCTGTAAGATTCGCAAAATTAATATTGTCAGATAAGGGTCCTTTGGCAGAAGAGGCCTTTACTTTTAAAGACTGTTTTAAAAAAGCCCAGAAAAGGGACACACATAATGGCCACCAGACCCCGTGACTAGCTTTTTGAACACCTTAAAATGGTTCCTGCAGTCCCCAGACAGCTTTGTGGATTCAGCCCAAAGTAAGTTCTGGAAGGCCGTTTCGGAGAAAACGAAACCAGACAGAACCACATACATATGGCTTGGATGCAGATCCAGTCAGATCGGCTTGTAGATAAAGGCCATCTACATGTTTACCCAGACAAAGGGAAACAGTTTTATATTCATAAGGGGAGCATCAAAGGCCCATTAAAGACATCAAGAAGACATTCAAAACAATACAAGGTCATTCCAGACCAGAGATGGCCATCACCGGCAATCCCGAAAGCAGTTTAAATATAATAACTACCCCGTTGTGATACAAGCCCACCAAAAGTTAAACAAAGACTAACATTGATTTGGCGGGAGATAAGGCCTCGATTGGGAGTATAATTGGGTATCCCGGGGAAAGACAGGACTGCTGGTTGAAGAATTGAGCACCCAGAAAGTCAATGACATTGGGGATCCATCGAAGATCCATAAGGAAGCTGGTAGATGCTTCAGGAAAAACGAGCATGCTAAAACCTCGTAGCAAGAGAAAGAATCGGTAGCGGGAAAGCCTCAGCCATTCCCGAGTCAAGAAGATGGTTCGAGTTTTGCGTTTGGCCTCCGGGGTATTCATCGGGAGATCATCGACCAAAAACCCCGGGGCCGCTGCAAAACGAGGAGAAAATCAAGGAGAAGAAGAGAGGACAAAACGTCCTACCACATCGTTGGCCGAAGCACTGAGAAAAACGAGCTGTGAACGAGTTGAGTGTCCGCTCACCTTGCTGAAGCAGAAGAGCCATCAGCCTGAGCAGCCCGCTGCTCCTACAGCCCAACGATCACGTGGAGACAGGATGCCTGAAAGGATCAAAACGCAGACCTGTTTCAAAAACTCTTGCAGTTCCTAACTGGATTGGTGAGCATGTTTCTGGCCCCTCACAATCTGATCTAGATAGGCTTAGGGGGTGGGCATTTAAGGGATAATTTTAACTATGAGTTGTTGTCCCTCGATGTTCCGTGTGTTTCCCCATTTCATGATGACTTTTGTAAAGTATAATATGCCTGTATCTATCTCAGTTAGTATTGTATTATGAATTTGTTTTTCCCTCCCATGTACATTTCATTGACTTGCATTTGATTTGTGTTTCTCTATGCAATAAAATTCCATTTTGTTTCCATTAAACCTGGCCTATCGAGTATTCTCTACATTGTAGTTCCTGCATCCAAGTCCAGTATCTAGAACCTAAGGCGCGAGTGGGTCGAACCACTCAAGGTTTTACTGTGCAAGAGAGAGAGGCCTCTAGAGAGAGAAACCTCTGCGATCTAAAACCCCTTACATACCACACTCACCTTCATCCTGCTGTGGCTTTCATCACATCCCCATCGCTCTGCCTTCCTGTAGGGGGTGGCGTGTGCCCAGTCAGTTGTGCCCCTGACTGCCTGTGAGCGGTTGAAATTGCTCCCGCACCCCTGGGTACTCGACACCGGACTTAGGTACAGGCGGCGATACAGAAAACGAGTAGACAAGTGGTTTGGATGTGACAAAACCAAGATTTTATTAAAACAGAAGTAAGAATTACAAATACTGGAAAAAGTCACTATGTAGTTACAAGCTTATCAAAAGAATATACTCAAATGGGAATGGGTAACACACGGCACATTGAGGGAACAACACAAATTAGCAAAATCCCTTAACCCTTAACCCACTTATAATACCTAACTGGATTAAGCTATGAGGGGCCAGGAATTCATGCTCACCAAGTCAAAATCTGCTGAGTTATAATGGTTGTGGGGTTTTGGGGTTCGCTCTTTGGGCTCTCTGGAGCTTGCCGTCATCACGTGGTCTCAGGGCGTGGCAAGGGTGTTGTCCCGGTAAATTACCCCGAGATTAAAGTCTTTGCTTGGGTAATTTACCTCGCAGCGATGATGGTTCTTCTCTCCGGGTGGCGGTTGAATGTTGCATGAAGATAGTCAAAGGTCGGCTGGATTGAAGGCCCGATTATTCGAAGCGTTCTTCAATCTTCTTCGAAATCATCTCGTCTGATTTCATCTCATCTCATCTCGTCGCCTGGCCCGGCCTGGCCTGGTCTGCCCGCTTTCGCCTGGTGCTGTGCCGGCATCCCTGATGAATTTGGGGAAGCCACAGACAGTGGCTAGGTGGCAAGCACAGGAGGAAGAGAGCGCGCAAGCAAGCAACGTGGCTACCAATGGGCCTATAATTATCCTCCCATTGAAAACCCTTATCTGCGCGCCAAATCAGGTCAGTCTATTGTCCAACTTTTGGCGGGCTGTTTTAAATGATTATACCAATCTAAGTTAACTGGCTTTAGATGGCCGTTTATCGCACCTAATGGCCCCGATGTCCGGGCTGTCTGTATTGTCATTAATGCATTTTAATCGGCCTGTGCAGCTTTGGTGGTTTCCTTAAGCTGTTTCCGATTATTTATGCGGACAAACTAATGGCCTTATGCTTAGGCCTAACTGGGTTGATCTGTTTTGATCTGACGAAATGCATATTCAATGTTTGCCTAGCTGTCTGGCTTTTCAAACACAAAGTCCTTTTCACAGAAATGCATTTTAAGTTTCGATTTCCCCAAACTGCCTGCTCTGTGCTGCAGAGTCCAAGCTTGTAAAATCTTACAGGCTTTTGGTCACGAGGTGCGGACGCCATCTTTTGGGTACCCTTTTTAAAATGTCCATACAGGGTCCCTTTTATTAATAACCTTGGGGGAATGTGGGAATTTTGAGAACCTTACATTTCCAAGCCTACTCCTGCATATCACTTCTCACACCAACCTACCTTGCAGGTGCACCCATCCCTCTCTGTCTGTGTACCTACTCATATCCCCATCTCACACTCACCCGCATCCTAATGCAATCATAGCAAGTTACACCACAGAAGGAGGGGATTTGGCATTGACACCCCACTCCCTCATTGTCACCCTCTGCAGATGTAACCCATCCATTCTTTAGATTCATTCCATCACTCTCACTCAAATTTCTCTTCTTTCCCTCCTTGCAGGAGAAAAGAGCCCAGAATAACAGAGAGAGGGAGAGAACCAGAGGTGGCCCTCCATACTTCACCTAACAGCAACAGAGGAGGGGGCTCTGGAGATCTCAGAAGCGAGAGAGAGAGAGAGAGAGAGAGAGGGGCATCCCAGCAACCTGGTGACAAAATCACATCTCATAAAGCCACGTGATATACAACAATCACTCATATGGCGACTGATGTCAGCAGACAGTGAAATGTCATCATGTGCATAATGGTAACGTTAACCATTCTTATTATAACACTTCTAATTCATCTCTTTACACTCCCACGGGCCCATTAATTGCCCGCCGCCACCACGCCCATTGTCCAGCCAGAGGAGGAAGATGACTCCTCAGAGGAAGCTCCATTTTCTGAGGGTGCAGCGTCGACAGATCCAAGCGCAGCCAGCAACAGCGCAGATACGCGCACCTCAGTGGGTCCTTTGCGTCATAGAGTTGTCACCTGGTGTCTCACAATTCACAAGTGAGCAAGAGCAGGTGGTGTTGACAGGGACAGCAGTGGTGACTCCTTGCCAGCGAGCGCAGGATGCTCCAAGCTCTGCTGAGCTGCAACGCAGATGCTGAGCCTCGGGGGCCATCGAGAAAGAGGGTGATCTTGGAGGGGCAGCAACAATTGCATGAGACTCTGGCAATTTTTGCAGCCGTGATGTTTGCAAATGATCAGAGAAAGGAGGAGTCCATCTCCAACATGCGCACCACCATGTTGCAGATGATGGCGACAATGCGCTCTTCCATGGAAAGGATGGCCACTTGCAAGGAGCAGCAAATGTGCCAGTCACATGAGCACATGCTTGCTGTGGACAACAGATGGCAGACGCTTATAGACCTCCTCTCAAGCAGGGACGTAAACGTAGGCTTGTGTGTTCATTGCCCCACTGCTGTGTAGCAAGGTGCTCGCCAGAACCTTGCTAGCAAGGAAGTGTGGGTGGCCCATGAGAGGGATGATGGTGAGAAGGGACATGGAAATGGGGGCACTTCTCAAAGTGCTCCCACTTCTCCTCCATCGCCTCCCCCTCAGTCAGAGCCCCACGTGCTTCCCCAGATCCCTGGAAGGAGCTTGAGGTGAAGAAGTTGAGTGTGGTGGTGATTTTGACAACCACTGGTAAGGAGTGTCCACCAGGACCTCTGGGCAGCAGGTCTTGTTCCAGCAAGCTACAAATGTTTATGAAGACCTGGCCTCATTTGGCACTGCTGCTCAGTCATGTTGAGGAAGCTCATCCTCTGCCTGTATATCCTGTGTTGGGGGTGTAGCCTCTGGCACACTGCAGCCCTGTGGAGACCCCTCTCTCCTGTGGAGCATCAGGTCATTGAGGAGAAGGCTGCTGCTGTGGTTGTTCCTGCTGATGCTTGTGTTGTTGGTGGTGGGGCTCCTCTTGGTCCGATTCTGAGAACAAAGGTGAGAGAGTATAAGCGACACCCATGCTGATATAGTCGATGGCAGGTAAAGTGGAGATCAGAGGCCCAATCCCTCAATGTTGTGATAGTGAGTAAGCAATGCGGTAAGAGTGGCTTCCGAGATTTCAAAAATGACCTGCAAGCTGGAGACACCGAAATTTGTGGACAAAATGGAGTGAGCAAGAGCCTTTCCATGAGGCAAGTAATGAGGTGTAATGTTACAGGCCCAGAAATTCAGGTCGGGGGCATCCCGCGGGTGCAAGCCCCCGACCTGCACTTACCTTGCGCGCCGGCAGTTGAGCTGTAGGCCCCGTGGAATTCCGCTCCGGGGCCTGGCCCAGCTGCCGGTGCACTGTGCTTGCGTGTCCCAGGGGCGCAGTTAGTGCGATGCGTCCCCTGGGATCACGTGGGTCGTGGGCAGCCAATCGGAGGAGGGAAAAGCCCATTCATAAGATTGACAGGAAGACCTGTCAAAACTTATAAATACTACGGCCCCAAAATAGCAGTAAACCTTCAAATAATTTTTTTTTTAAATCACTCTTTTTAAAGAAACTATAAATTACATTAAATAACTATTTTAAACAATAATTTAAATTTTTGAATTTTTTTTTTTATATTCTAATGGGACTAAAAATAAACTTACCTTGCTTTAAAGTATTTAAAAATAATAAACCTGTGGAAAAAATGTTTTAATTTTAATTAATTGACCACTTACCTTGTAAAAAGCAGGCCTTATGCCTGCTTTTTACATTTCTAAATACTGCAGGCTTACGATCCCAGGAAAACCTGCAAAAAAAAACGAAGTTCAAAGTGCACGCACAGCCTCTCCTGCGCACGCATTCAATCTCTGAACCCCTTCGTTCAGAGGATCGGAAGTGCCGGTTTCCCGCGCATGCACAGTGCATGCAGAAAACCAGCACTTCCATTCGGCCTACGGGTGAGTACCCCGTGCGTACTCACCCGTGGAGACCTGAATTTCTGGGCCACAGTATTTATGTGCTTTTCCCAGCTGTCAATGAATGAACTTGTCAATGGCTACTGAGCTTCCGCCTCCCCTTCACAGGCGAGGTACCCGACCTCCGTGAATCCCGTGCTCCTGAAGCTTAACTCAGAACCTGGTGTTAAAATCACTCTTAAGGGTCTCTCAACCAGCAGTTAATGATTTCAATGAGGTCGCCCGCCTCTGCTAATTGGGCCCATGTCATGCCTTCAAAGTTGCTCGAGTTAAATGCGCAAGGCGGCGGGATGACTGTGGGTTCCCGACGTGCTTGCTATTTCCGGCATTTTTACTGCTGACCTGTCCCCAAAACCACACACTCGGCAACGGGAAAATTCCAGCCAAAGAAACCCATATAGAGGAAGAGAGAGACAGGCATAGAGCTACACTTCCATGAACCAATCACAAAACACCAAATTTAATGTTTACAGTGGCGCCTTCAAAAGTTACAATGTATGCTCCAATAGTTATACCCTGTGCCTCCCTTCACTGCTGAAAATCACCAGCGATCGAGTAAGACAAACCTCATTCCACTCCATGGTCTGAGAAACCTCAGCTTCCTCCTCCATAGTGCTGCTAAGCCCCAGGTTCCTCCCACCTCCCCCCTCCCTCCATGGTAGTGCCAGACCATAGGCTCCCCTCCATGGTGCCAAACCCCAGCATCCCCACCAGAGTGCTGCCAAACCTCAGAACCCTCATCCCAGTTCTGCCAAAGCCCAGGACTAGTCTCCAATGCTAGCAAAGCCCCAGATCATCTACAGGACACCAAACCCCACGAACTACCAGCTATCTATCTCTTATTGGCACATCATGCTGCATATTCTCAACTTTCAAATTGGTAAGAAATAAAAATTAAATACATAGGTAAAGAAATATATGATAAAAGTGCTGATATACGGTTTTCACAGAATAATGGGCAGAGTCCCAAAATTTGACCCCCTAAGCAAAACACTAACTATCCTGACTCAAGACTGCCAATTGGAGGGTAAATTTGTAAGTGAACATTTACTTTAAGAGAAGTATTCCATTAGGCTGACATTCTACTCGGCTTCAAGTTGACACTTAAGGTATCGTCATCCAATCTAATACTCCCTAATTTACATCTAAAATGCTGTTTCAAACCCCACTCACAAGCAGAATTGACAATCTAACAGAAAATCTGACCTAATGCCTTGTGGGAAATCAAACAGATAACATTGTATAAAGTCGAGTTTTATTGCTCGTGGGGAACTAAACATTGATTTCTGATTGTATACGCAGCAAGGCAGCTAATAGACAAACTTGCTCACATTTATGATCTAGTTTGCTTCACTCCCTATCTTGCTGCTTTCCTGCCACAGCCCTAATGATTTCCCATCAGTGAATTTCAATCAGTATTTTCATGAAAACATTGGTGTATTACTGGCTGTCATAGAGGGACAGCATTTAAATTTCATGTCTATAGTGATAAGGTGCCCAGTTGTGAAACAAAGGAGTGATAGTATCCATATGTCACTGAGGTTATCTGATGCCCAACGTCATTCTACTGTAGGTGTTCTTGCAATCTGAATGTCATCAACAGCCATTAAAGGATCTATATCATCAGAAAAATGCTTAAAAATTATTTTTCATTTGTTTACAAAAATATTACATAATTGACGTCAACTGCATGAAGATGCCTCCCTTGTGTATGATCTCATCATAATAAAAATGACACATAGCTCATCCTGCTCTTCTTCCCCAAAGAAGTTTTGCCAAACACATTTTATGCTCCTTCAAGTGCATTCATCAAAATAATGTTTGGCCTGCATGGTGTGCTTCAGCCAAGTTTGTTCTGAGCTAAACTGTGAATCACTAACTTACTAACATTATTAAGCTGTTGGCAGATCTCTGGGGGGAAATAGGGTCTAAGTATGCATCCTGTCATATAAAGGCAACTTCGTGTTAAATTAAAATGGAACATAAAATTTAATCTTTACTTCATTTGGAATAATTGTTATGTGAGAGATCCTGCACTGATCCAGCAGTGCTTTGATAAACATATAGCACTGTACTAGGTTTCAGAGTTACTTTTAATTTTAAGAGAACTAATGGGATATTGATTATATCTCCCATGCCTCCTAATGCTTTTGAATCATTAGCTAGAATTGGAAGACTCTCGCACCCCATTGGTGTTCACTATGCCAAATGATCACAATTTCAGTTTAGATTTTCCCAAAAGTAAATTTTCACGAATGCAGATAAATGCTCTTTCTTGTGGCAAAGTGAATATTAGAGATGAGAACAAATGTTGTCTTTCTCAGTATATTGCATCTTTAGCTCTTGATAGAGAAACAAATACGCATTAAGTGTGCAGTTACAATATCACAATATTTCTAATTGAAGTTTTCAAGATTAAGAAGGGAATTGATAATGTTGATCCTTGCAAATTATTCACTAAATTAATGAAAAATTGGAAGTAAGGAATAAAACTAGAAATTTGGCAGAACTTTTTAACCCAAAATGTATTACATTTGAAGATGATGTTGCCAAGAGAGATCACTGTAAATTGTTTAAGAGGCAATTGATTCTGGAAAGAAAAGGGTTTGAGAAATATGGTCAAATGGTTGCTGAACAGATTTAATCTATCATAATGAGCCAAAGTGTTTATACTTAACAGCTTTTCAATTCCCTAAAAGCTTTTCTGCTCTTTACTTGTTAATCTGAAGGAATTAGAAATCAAAGCCTAGTTTTTCTGCCTTTCTGTCAACAGGGCATATGTCCGTGCAGTGGGAAGGGCAAAAGGATATGTGCTTACTACAGAGCTGCAATCCTGACCCCAGCCGATCCTCCAGCCATGGGGTATTTGATTATTTGGGTATTTGAGGCTTCAGAGGCCTGCTGCATCATAGGGGAGTAGGCAACCTCCATGCTGCCTGAGAAACAGCCACAAGAGGGGAATTTTAACCCCCCAAAATGGGTGGGTTTGGGTCGGGTAGGAAGAAAAAATGTTTTAAATCTCAAATCTGAACCCAACCTCATCTTGAATTCTCCCACTCCCTGTTTTACTAGAGGCAGGATGGGAGGTGGTTTGGTCATTTAAATATTTTAATGAGGATGCGTGCCTCAGATTTTATCTCTCTTCCAGGTTTAACCCTGGCCGGTCGTGTTTCCCAGGCCTTGGGAAACCCGGCAGCAAAAGGGAGGCGAGGACTGCTGCATGGATGAGGTAAGTGCTTGTGGGCCAGGAGGAACACATGTGCTTCCTCCCTGCCTCCCAAGCTAACCTGCTTCCTTCCTGAAATCAGACCCCCTGACCGCGATTAAACCCCCATCCGATCGGGCCCCCCATGATATCACCGTCCCCATGTTCAACGAGCCTCCCCAATGATCACTGACCCCTGCGATCATCCCATGGCCCTCCCAAACCACACTGTACCCACACCCCCTTTCCCCACAATACGAACTTGCCTGCTCCTGGGCTGCTGCCTCTGCTGCAGCGTTCCCCACCCGAAAGGGAGCCAAGCCTGTCAATCAGGCTGGCTTCCGGGCAGGGATCCTGTTGAAAATAAACCATGTTCAGGGAAACCCAGACTTCCTCCCAACCAGAACTCTTCCACCCCACTTGGATTTACTTGTACTTCTTGCAATTTAGTATACTGTATTCGCTGCTCACGATGCTTCTCCTCTACGTTGGGGAGACCAAACGCAGATCGGGTGACCACTTTGCGGAACAGCTCTGTTCAGTCCATAAGGGTGACCCCGAGCTTCTGGTCACCTGTCACTTTAATTCTCCGCTCCGCTCCCACTCTGACCTCTCCGTCCTCCGCCTCTTACACTGCTCCAATGAAGCTCAAAGTAAGCTCGAGGAACAGCACCTCATCTTTCAATTAGGCACTTTACAGCCTTCTGGACTCAACATCGAATTCAACAATCTCAGAACATTACCTCTGTCCCTATCTTTTTTTTCATTTTTTTTCTCTCTCTCTCACATGACAGCTGTTGATCGTTCTGCCATTGCCATTTACACTTCATCTAGAGTCATCTTTTGTTTATTAACTTGTCCCATTACCATCTCCTTTTGCCTTGCACCATCATCCCTTTTATCTCTTAACTCTTCTGCTTTCCATCCTATCACATAACTTCCCTTTTGTTCATTCCTCCCCTCCCCCCTTTCCCTGCCCCTAAACTTGCTTAAAAACTTGCTCCATCTCCAACTTTTTCCAGTTCAGATGAAGGGTCACCGACCTGAAACGTTAACTCTGTTTCTCTCTCCACAGATGCTACCTAACCTGCTGAGTATTTCCAGCATTTTCTGTATATAGGCTGAAGGGATGTAATCTGTCACCCCCGATCCTCTCTAACTTCTACCGCTGCACTATAGAGAGCATCCTGACAAACTGTATCACGGTGTGGTACGGCAGCTGTAGCTCCCATGACCGGAAAGCCCTGCAGCAGGTAGTCAAAACTGCCCAATGCATTACCGGCACCCGGCTACCGACCATAGAACATATATATCAGAAACGCTGCCTACGGAGGGCACGGTCCATCATCAAAGACCCTACCCACCCCAGCCACAGTCTGTTCGCCCTCCTACCATCTGGAAGACACTACAGATGCATTCGCACCCGTACGACCAGATTTAGGAACAGCTTCTTTCCCAGGGCTGTCATCCTACTGAACTCCACAAATAAACACTAAAGCCTGCACATCTGCCGAGGCACTTTATTATGGTCATATTTATGCTAATATATATGTACAAATGTATGTTGAAATGTTTAAGTGCCTAATCCAAATTGTACCCTCTCGGGAGCCGCAAGCCTACATTTCGTTGTACTGCACTTGTGCACTAACAATGACAATAAAAGTTGATTTGATTTGATTTGATACGATTCCACCTTTCCTTTTTAGACATTTAGACATCCAAGGATGCCCAGTGTAGGGGGTGGTGTGGGGTGGCACGTGCGCCCAGTCAGTTATGCCCCTGACTGTTTGTGAGTGGTTCGAATTGCTCCCACGCCCCTGGGTTCTAGACACCGGACTTAGGTACAGACGGCGTTACAGAAAAGACTCGAGTAGACAGGTGGTTTGGATGTAAGCAAAACCAAGATTTTATTAAACAGAAAATTAACACAGTCTTACGAGAAGTTACTAGTATAAAATTACAGGCAAATACAAATAACTATACTTATACAGGGAATGGGGAACGAACGGCACATCGAGCGAAAACAATTATCTTAACAATCCCCTTATCATTATGCAACCCCCTATACCTAACTAGATTAAGCTATGAGAGGCCAGAATTCATGCTCACCAATCAAAGATCTGCTGAATTCAAAACAGCGGTGGTGTTTGGGGTTCGCTCTTTGTGCTCTCTGGAGCCTGCCATCGTCACGTGGTCTCGGGGTGCTGCAAGGGCGTTGTCCAGGTACGAGTACCCCAAAGTTAAATCCTCTGCTTGGGTACTTTACCTCGCAGGGATGATGGTTCCTCTTCCTCGGTCGGCAGTTGAAGCTTGTATGAAGATAGTCACAGGTCGGCTGGATTGAAGGCCCGATTATTTAAAGTTTTTCTTCAATCGTCTTCCCGTTCATCTTCCCAAATCGTCTCGCCTCCTCGCCTCGTCACGTCCCGCCTCGCCTGGCCTGGTTTGTTCGTGTCCGCCCGGTGCAATGCCGGGCGTTCCTGATGGAATGGGGAAAGACACGGGCAGAGGCCAGGGGGTAAGCGTGGGACGGGGGAAGAGCAGCAGCCAAGAGGGTGAGGAGCAAGAAGAAGAAGAGAGAGATTGCTACCCGGGGCCTTCAGTTATACTCCTTCGGATGGCCCTTATCTGCACGCCAAATCAGGTTAGTTCTTTGTCCCAATCTTGGCGGGCTATTTTAAATAATGGTAGCAATCTAAACTAACTGTTTTTAGATGGCCGGTAATCGCATCTACTGGCCTGATTATCGACTTGTTTTATTATTAGTACATCTTAATGGGCCTGTCCAGCCTCGATGGCTTCCTTAAGCTGTTCATGATTATTTATGCAAACTGCTTGATGGCCTTAAGTATAGGTCTAACTGGGTTTTGATCTGTCTCCGATTTGGCCTAATATATATTCAAAGTCCTGTCTGGTTTTCAAAATGCAAAAGTCTCTCTTCACAGAAACTGTAGCTTTGGTTCCGAATTCTCCACAAGCTGCCTGCGCCGCAGAGTCCAAGCTTTTAAAATCTTACAGGCTTTTGGCCACGAGGCGCGGACACCATCTTGGGTACCCTTTTTTTTAATGTCCAGGCAGGGTCCCTTTTTTTTAATAATAACCTTTGGGGAAATGTAGAAATTTTGCAAATCTTACACTCCTCCCTGTGATACTAAAACTTGCTTGAAGTATCATTCTTATAAGGTGAGCAAAATTTTTCTGACCCTCCATAGTCAACCTTCCCCTGTAATTACCTATCTAATATACCCATGACACATGCACTCCCCATGCCGCGAAAATGTAGTGTACATAAGCATATCTAGGATAAAATTACAGGCTTTACACACATCCAAGCACGGAGGGGGTCGGACACCCCTGCACCACTTGGTACACACACATCTTTATTAAACGCGTCGCAAAAAAACAACAGAAAAACCTTTATTAAAAACAACAAACACAAAAAAAACAACAATCCTTTAATCAAAAATACAGGGAAAAAGAATTAAACAGGCGTATCTCCCTCCACCTTTACATAATGTTCCTTCCAGATCCTCTGGTTTCAGAATTCTGACCACTGACCTTTTCCCTTACATTGAAGGCAAACTAAATATAACACTATCCCTAACTGGCAAACCATGAGAATGTGGGAAGCCAGTCTGATCCACGAAGGGACCTCTATGTTATTGAAAATGTCCCACCAGGGTGGAATCACAATATCCAATATCTTAGTCCCTATTTCTACTGTTTTCTGCTCTAGAGTGTAAAAATGTCTCTGCGAAACTATAACGGCTTTGAGTATTTTGTAAGGTGATCAGGGAGAGGGGGAATTTCATAGTCAAAGTGCGCTACATACTTTTGCAAATTCGTAAAATTGTCCTTCACAGTGAGGTGAAAAGTGGAGGGTTCAGGAATGGGGCAATTCGCTCCTGCGTCACTTGAACTTCTGCCTCGGATTTAAAACAGAAACTGCTGTCACTAACCGTACACCAGCTATGCTGTCCATGCTGGTAGTGGGACGTGCCGGTGGTGACACAATATGTCCCACCTCCTATATATGCTACCTGCAGGGGAGCATGGCCTTGTGTCATTGCCTCCATGGTACAATTTGTAGGTTTCACGCCAGCAGCTCTGAACCCACACTGCGGTTTTGAATAGGCATTCAAGTGCTGGGGACACAGGATTATGTGTGCTCCCCGGCTCCGGCACCCTGAGAGGTCAGTACCTGTCATAGCATGCTCCCACTTTATCACGTAAGGCGGGACCACTGTGAAACGAATGTGTGCACCCCCTTGAATGACTCCAATGTTCTCCACCCTGTATACCGGTGCGGGTCGGGCTGTCCTACCCATGACCGGCATTCTAACTACTACTCCCATGATTGTGTGGTTGGACCGTCTACAATCCATGGGGACTGGATAGGCTTCGGAGGCTAGCTGGAGTTGGCACAGGCTTAATGCATTCTCAAAATGGTGGAGGGCTGCGAGGTGCTTGTTGCTAATCCAGGAGGGGACTAAACCCTGTTTTAAATCCTCCAGATTACTGCGGCCCTCGCCCAGTAACCACGCCCTGTATAGCACGCACACCTCATTCTGCGCAGCCTGGTCAGAAGCATTTCTCTCCTCCCTTATGAGAGCATTTACTGTCTTTGCGTGCTTTTCCAACTCGGCTATGATTTCCTTTAAATAGACCATCATGGCCTGGTCTTCATGCAACTCCGAGCCCACTACCTTGTTCTCATCCAGTAATATCTTCTTTAGCTGTGTTTTTAAGCCGTTTATCTGGGTCTGCAGCTCTATGTCATCTAAACTGTTGATGACAGAGGACCCAGTATTAAACGCAGTAAAAACATCATTCCATACACACCTTCTTTGCCTCCCTGCCTCGGTGTGTGGTGTACAGTTTGGTTTTGTCCACGTGGGAGAAATCGAACTCGTAAAACTTCTTGAACATGTCCTTTAATAGGGCCTGGTATAGCTGCTCTGTTTCTTTGGGGCACCACTCCGGTAAATGTACCTCCGTGAGATTTAAAATCACGGAGGCTACCACGTAGTGTACCCCCTGGTACAGCATCTGATCGGTGGGGATAGTACCAACCAATTCCCTGGTCCCTTGGTGGTGGTGGGGCACCCTTCCCTGGATAACCTCGCTGCCTGTGCCCTGGGCGGGGCACAAGCTCAGTGGCATTGACTGGGGTCGGGGTGTATTGGACCGCACACACCTTCAGGCTGGTATCCCACTTCATCCCCTCCCCGGCGTCTTGCCACTGCCGGTGGAAAACAATGGACATGCCTGCGGGGCAGACCGTCTCTGACCCCCACATACAGATATAAATCCTTTGGTCTGGTTCCCACCACTTGTCCCAACACACGCTTAATCCTCTCTGAGTCCCTGTAATCGTCCGGTGGGTGTTGTTCCCCAACCATTCCCACTTGACTTCGGGGTTCCTCATGTCCTTGCTCAGCTTTCTGAGCCACCACCACCTATCCAGAGGAATGTGTCATTTGCATGTTAAACATATTCGCTTTCCAACGGTGATGCTGACCCTCGTGATAATGACCCGTACCCTGGGGCACAGGAGGGCGGCCTCCCCGTACGTGAATCCGGTTTGGCTGGAGTACTGAGACAAATTGAACCCCAGCCATCCTGGTCACCTTCCCTCATGGACGTAGATGGCAGTCTCCTCCGCATCCCGTTCACCGCTTCCATCGATCGCAATGGGCGCTCTGTCTCCCGAGCACCCGTAGATGTGGGAATCCTGGACATCACCTCGTCTTCCCACGCTCATCACAATCAGAGCGAATAGGATCACGGTCCCCTCCATCCTGAAAGTCTTTCGGCAAAAAGATGTAAAAACTTGCAGCCAGGTCCCCAAGAGATTCTCTGGCTTGGTGAAGCATGGTCGGGTCCCGCGACCTCGACCCAGATATACACACTCTTAGCAGATTACTTATTTAAACCTACCCATCACCTTATTTAACTTAAACTAAAACACCCAAACTTAAGCTAAATAATTAAACTTCTAAATACCGAACTTAACAATAACCAAAACTTAAACTAAAACTATATACATCCGTCGCCCGTCTCCGGGCGGCCAGGCTAATCCCTGGTCGGACTGCGGCTCGCCGCTACCCCCGGCGTGACTGCGCCATCCTTCACTGTTGGTCCCTTGCAGCCCGTGGCTGCTGGCTGCGGACCTTTGTCCTTGGACCTCTCTCTTACTCGAGGGGCGGCCCTTGGTAACTGGAGGGCTGGTGACCATGGCTTTCTCGGCTGGGTCGTCCGTGGGGACCTTCTGGGAGGCTTGGCGGGTGGGGCTTTCTTGGCCGATGGGCCTTTAACCCGAACCGCTGCTCCCTCAGGCTTGACCTCTCCCGAACCTGGGCTAGGGGCAGGTAACTCTTCGCAGCCTGCTGCTGTGAGCTGAGAGTCTCCGCCCCCAGGTCTCATGGCTGGGTCCGGCGCGGGGTTTTTGACCTCAGGTCCCTCCCTCTCTACTCCTGGGTTAGGGGCAGGGTTTTTGCCCTCAGGTCCCTCCCCCTCGTCTAGATCCCAGAAGAGAGGGGGAGTGTCCCAATCGATGGGCGGGATGGCCCCTCCCTTCAAGCAAGCCACAGCGCCTGTCTGTGCAAGTCTGTGAACTCACTCCTGCTGCAGGCTGAGGATCTTTATCCTCAGACCTTACCCCAACTGGCTGTTTTCCCCTTTCAGGTCTAAACAGCTTGCACTGGTTAATATAACCAACAGCCTGTTTTAAAACCTGTCCTAAAGGGCCTTCTATGGACGCCCTGTTCTCTTCCTTTACCGGGACGGCCTTACAGACGGGATCTTGGGCTTGGACCTGCTTTAGGTCCGGGGCCAAAGCTACCCACTGTGTGCCTCCCTTGTCCCGGACTGTGGCTCCTGAGCCTGCTCTACAGAGATACCAGAACTCTCCTTCCCTGGCCCTCTGCTCGGCCACCTCGGTGGTCTTTTGGTTACCCTCCCACGTGGTAGGGAGGGATCCTAAATCTATGGCCAAAGGTTTGGCCATTTCCCCAGCCTGCTCGTTCCCTGTAGATCCCATCAAGCTAAATGGGACCTTGTTAGACCTGGGTGGATTGGTCGGGTCTTCCGAATGGACCACCATGCTGGAAGCTCCAGTGTCCACCGGATATCTCCCCTGCACCGTCTCCACCCACATCTTAACACAGGGCCTGTTCCCCTCATCGTTTTCAAGGGGACACAGGTCAACAGGCTTCGCTGGTTCTAGTCAGCGCTGTGGGTTGGGTGGGGCTGATGGGGTCAGAGCACCGGTAGCGGCTGCTAACCTCACCTGGCCAGTCAATAAGGACCTCACGGTGTCCAAAAATGACTCGATCTCTGCAGGAGGGATTCCCGTCCCCGCCTTTTGGGCTGGGGCTGTGGAATTCTTTCCCTTGTTATCTTTCCAAGGGTTTTTGCACTCCTTCCACCAGTGACCATCCTTCCCACACCCGTAACAATTCGTCCTTGTGTTGGGGGGGCTACTCCCTTCCTGGTGCCTCTCTTTCCTACCCGGTCCGGGTTTTACCTCATGCACCTTTCCCTTGGGTAGGCCCTCCGGTACACCAGCCACAGCCGGTCCACAAAAGCCTGCGGTGTTTCCCCTGGGAGCTGGATCGTCATCTCCATGCAGGAGAAAGGACTTCCCTCATCCATCCCCATGGCCTCCAGAACCGCATCTCTAAGCTCTTCGTACCTGCTCTGCCTCCTTTACACTCATCAGAGAGGGATTGGAGGCGACTACTCTCCAGGGAGAATAGCAGCATCTTGACCTTCTCAGCGTCATCGCAGTCGTTGATGCTGGTTGCCTGCTCTACTTCCCTGAAGTGGATCGAGGGGTCTCCCTTTTCGGAGAGCCTCGGGATATGGTTGATCTTAACCCTAAACTGCTGGGTGTTGAAGGGTAATACAAACTGGTTTTGGAGGGGTCCCTCATTGTCGCCATTGACGGGTGGGCCGAACCTCCGATGCCGTGCTGGGCACATCGGTCCCGGCTCCGACATCTCGGGCGGGGTTTGCTCTACCTCCGCCTCCACCTCTGGCTCCACTCCCGGTTCCACCCCCACTTGCTGCCAAACCTCGCTGAAACTTGGTGCTACGGGTGGTGGTCGTGAGGTCTCCTCTCTCTCAACCAGGTCATCCCTAGGCACTACCAGTGATGTTGGAACTGTCCTCCCCTCGTTCCCCATAAAATATGCCTGGCCCGCCTTTGGGCTTATGAGGCATACCATGCCTTTTGCCTTCCGGAGGGTCCAGCTCAGATTTTCTATCTGCTCTTTACAGGGGCCATGGTCTGCCTCCTCAAACCCCTGCTCGCTCGCTAGCTTGTAGGCGGCTTTTACCTCCTGTACTTTCTCTTCCTGTTCCCTAATCTGCCTTGCCAAGCGGGCGTTCTTCTCCCGCAATCTGAACTCATTTCCCTTGGCGTTGGTGACTTGGCACCATAGGTATTCCAACTGGGCCTTGTGTTCTCCTACTAAATGCACTCTCTCCTGATTTAGGGCCTGCAAAGCTATTAATAACATTTCCCCTGCTAGAGCCTTATCCTGGATCTCCAGGGCTGACTCCCTTAACTCGACTGCCTGTGCTGCAATGAGCCTGTCTAAAAGCTGGACCTGCTTTTTAAAACACATCAGCCAAACTGCCTTCTCTAAGGACTTCTTGTGTTCCTTTCTCTCTGTCCAATTAGCTGCTGCATCTACCGGACGCCCAGCCTTTAACAGAGTGGTGATCCACTTCTTAGTGATATTCACCTTACTAAACACATAATCAGAAATCCTTTCCTCCATCATGGTTGGCTCACCCGAACCATTGTCTACTGTATCGCAACCCTGTTGCCGGTGTCCTGCCGCGGTCGCCATTTCTGTAGGGGGTGGTGTGGGGCTGGCGCGTACGCCCAGTCAGTTATGCCCCTGACTGTTTGTGAATGGTTCGAATTGCTCCCACGCCCCTGGGTTCTTGACACCGGACTTAGGTACAGGCGGCAATACAGAAAAAGACTCGAGTAGACAGTTGTTTTGGATGTAAGCAAAACCAAGATTTTATTAAACAGAAAATTAACAGAGTCTTACGAGAAGTTACTAGTATAAAATGACAGGCAAATACAAATATCTATACTTATACAGGGAATGGGGAACACACGGCACATTGAGGGAAAACAATTATATTAACAATCCCATTATCCTTATCCCACCCCCTATACCTAACTAGATTAAGCTATGAGGGTCCAGAATTCATGCTCACCAATCAAAGTTCTGCTGAATTCAAAATAACGGTGGTGTTTGGGGTTCGCTCTTTGTGCTCTCTGGAGCCTGCCGTCATCACGTGGTCTCGGGGTGCTGCAAGGGCATTGTCCAGGTACGAGTACCCCAAAGTTAAAGTCTCTGCTTGGGTACTTTACCTCGCAGGGATGATGGTTCCTCTTCCTCGGTCGGCAATTGAAGTTTGTATGAAGGTAGTCACAGGTCGGCTGGATTGAAGGCCCGTTTATTCAAAGCTTTTCTTCAATCGTCTTCCCGCTCGTTTTCCCAATTCATCTCGCCTCCATGCCTCGTTGTGTCCTGCCTCGCCTGGCCTGGTTTGTCCGTGTCCGTCCGGTGCAATGCCGGGCGTTCCTGATGGAATGGGGAAAGGCACGGGCAGAGGCCAGGGGGTAAGCGTGGGACGGGGGAAGAGCAGCAGTCACGAGGGCAAGGAGCAAGAAGAAGAAGAGAGAGATTGCTACCTGGGGCCTTCAGTTATACTCCTTTGGATGGCCCTTATCTGCGCGCCAAATCAGGTTAGTTTTTTGTCCCAATCTTGGCGGGCTAGGTAAATAATGGTAGCAATTTAAACTAATTGTTTTTAGATGGCCGGTAATCGCATCTACTGGCCTGATTATCGACTTGTTTTGTTATTAATACATCTTAATGGGCCTATCCAGCCTCGATGGCTTCCTTAAGCTGTTCCTGATTATTTATGCAAACTGCTTGATGGCCTTAAGTATAGGCCTAACTTGGTTTTGATCTGTCTCTGATTTGGCCTAATACATATTCAAAGTCCTGTCTGGCTTTCAAAATGCAAAAGTCTCTCTTCACAGAAACTGCAGCTTTGGTTTCGATTTCTCCACAAGCTGCCTGTGCCGCAGAGTCCAAGCTTTTAAAATCTTACAGGCTTTCGGCCACGAGGCGTGGACGTCATCTTGGCTACCCTTTTTTAAAAATGTTCAGGCAGGGTCCCTTTTGTTAATAATAACCTTTGGGGAAATGTAGAAATTTTGCAAATCTTACACCAGATAGCTAGGCTAATTTGTAGCATGCCCAAGGGATAAACAGAACAATCTCTTATAGAATCATAGGATCATATAACACAGAAGGAGGCCCTTTGGCCCATCATGCCTGCGCTGTCTCTCTGCAAGAGCTACTAATTAGTCCACTCCCCTGCTCTTTCCCTATAGCCCTGCATTTTTTTCTTTTTTAATTAGAGATCCAATTCCCTTTCGAAAGTTACTAATGAATCTGCTTCCACCACCCTTTCAGGCAATGTATTCCAGATCATAACAAGTCGCTGAGTAAAAGTATTTCTCCTCATCTTCCCCCTAGCTTTTTTGCCAATTACTTTCAATCTGTGTCCTTTGGTTATTGGCCTTCCTGCCAGTGGAAACAGTGGGGGCGAAATTCGGTTATGCCCTGTTTGGGTCGGTAATTGAATTATCACTGGAGGTTTAGCGCCCGGTGCGGCAGCACCATCCCAGCCACTAAATTTGGCTTACCGCTCCGATGAGGAAGCGGAGCGCTATCTCGGGCACTTCACTTCCTCTCAGGGCGGTGTCGGGGACACAAAGCACAGTAGCACCGGAGTGCTACGAGGCTGCTCCAGATAGCGCTGACGTTTTTAACCCCCCTCCCCTTCCGTTAAAGAGGAGGGATGCTGCAAGCTCTGCAGGGCCTCCGCTGGCCCACACTAGCCCACCAGGGCGGAGTGGTGCTGTGGCTGCAGCGATGGCGGCCATGGACCACACGAAGGGCCACCACGGAGGGCTGACCTGCAGGCCAACCAAAAAAATAAAATGGCGGTGCTGGTCGCGGCCGCACCTCCCTTTAATTAGCACCCTGCAAGTGCAGGATGGCCCAGCTCACGACCCGCGAGGCTGGCACTGACATCGCCCATGGCAACCAAGTGAGATGCAGTCGAACTTCTGCCATGGGGTGGTAAGAGGTCGTAACGGGGCGCTAAGGGGTTGCGGTGCATGACGATGAGGTCATCGCCGGTGGTGCAGTGGCCCGGGGCGCTACCGGCGGGGGCGCGGCGCTATCGGCTGGCGCCTCAGTAGCACCCCGCTGAATTTCTTAGGGGGCACTAGGGCCCCTGCCTGGGCAATAAGCCCTTTGCACCCCATTAGCACCCCCTGGAGGTGCTAACAGCAGGTGCAAAGAAATCAAATTTTGCGGCCAGTTTCTCCCTATCTACTCTATCAAAATTTTGAACACCTCTATTAAATCTCCCCTTAAACTTCTCTGCTCTAAGGACAACAATCCTAGCTTCTCTAGTCTCTCCGCATAACTGAAACCGCTCATCTCTAGTACCATTCTGATCAATCTCTCCTGCACCCTCTCCAAGGCTTTGATTGGATCGCGTGGATGCGGGGAAGATGTTCCCGATGATGGGTGAAACTAGAACTAGGGGGCATAGTCTTAGAATAAGGGGCTGCTCTTTCAAAACTGAGATGAGGAGGAACTACTTCACTCAGAGGGTGGTAGGTCCATGGAATATGCTGCCCCAAAAAGCTGTAGAAGCTACATCATTACATAAATTTAAAACAGAAATAGACAGTTTCCTAGAAGTAAAGGGAATTAAAGGTTACGGGGAGCGGGCAGGAATTTGGACATGAGTCTAGGTTCGGATTGGTCATGGCCCTGTAGGTAGCGGAGCGGGCCCAGGGGCCGTGTAGCCTGATCCTGCTCCTATTTCGTGTGATGGTTCTGTGATAGTGGATTGGCGGTTAGGATCAGATCAGCCATGAACTTATTGAATGGCGGAGCAGGCTCGAGGGGCCGATTGGCCTACTCCTGCTCCTATTTCTTATGTTCTTATGTTCTTATGTAGGACCTGTCTCCTCCTTTTGGCCCCCTGTACTAAGGCCCACAGTGCTGTGTCCAAGAACCAAGGTGTCCTTTCTCTGCCCTGTTGAGCCATAGTTTCCTGCCCCTTTCCTTAGTTACACTGACAATGAGGTGCTTCTTTCCAAAAGTAACTTCCCTTCACACTGCAGGCTAGCTTTAAATAGAGATCACAGTTCCCATGATATTGGGCCCCCTGATAAGCACTGACCCAACCAGCAGCATGTTCAGTGCTGGGCTCAGCGCTTCAATCGTGCTAACTAGCAGGCAGCACAAATTTCGCATGCAGCCTGCATGACTTTCAACGGGCGCGGGCAGATCACACAGTGCGATCCCCACGCCCGTTTTTGGGCCTTATTGAATTTAGCCCCTGGAGAGTGGCAGTAATTGGATAGCTCTCTGCAAAAATGCCAGCACAGACATGATGGGCTGAATGGCCGCCTTCTGTGCTCCATGATTCTATGAACTAACGGTGTCACCATCAAATGTAAGAGGTGGTAGTATTGGGTGGACTTTGGAAAACAGTCCTATGTAATCATTATACTTCTCTGCATACAAATATTACAACAGTTCCTGCTAACTTGGACTGCTTAGGGAATAACATTATTGTTATTAAAACATACCATAACAGAGGGTCTTCTTTCCTTCTTTTCAACCAAGCAGCAAACTAAGAATAGTATTGCTGCTTCACCTCCAGTTCTATTACTACAGCTGCCAACATTTCCTCATCCCATGGGAAGAATCCTGTGTGCTCAAATCATTGCAGTTTGTGACACTTGTTACTGCTAAATATTGGTACGATAGCTATATTGTAAAAATAAAGTCAAGTTTATGAGAGTGTGGTGTCTGGACTAGCGTCACCAGAGTACCCATTACAATTGTCCTCAAGGCAAGACCTATGCACTTGTCTTCATGTATTCAATTTCACTGGATTTCTGTCATGCACACTCTGTAAAATTATAGGATGCATTAGGGCACTGAGATATTATGACAGCTGTAAGAGATAGTTTTAAAAAAAATGTATTTTAAAATTTAATCTGGCTTGACAGGGTAAATAATGATATGCAGAAACTGGCATGTTTAAAATTAGAAATGGGAATGTGATTTAATCTCAGCTGCTGATGGAAGTAAAATTTGAGAGTTAGAAGAATGAGGTGGAAGTCACAGTTTTATATCACCACAGACACTAATGACAGCTCCAGACAGATCTTACAACCCTCTGGAGAGCATGAGGTGATCCAAACTCTCATCTTACCTTATTAGACCAGTTTATTGCTGGGACATGTTTACTGAAGTGTGCAAAATCCTATGAAAAGTTAAAATATATCTGTTAATACGTAAACAGAAAAGATACAATATATTTTTAATACCCTTGAGAAAGTTTCAAGACTCCATGAGGGTGAATTTTTAATAGATTAATGTCTGCACTTAGGCCTACTTCAGTTATGTGACAGAATAACAATAGTTATCTAGTTATTCTCATATACTACGAACTAGAATATTAATGCAAACATTTTTTTTAAAAATCACTTGTTCTTTTTTAGTAGAACTATAAAGAAAAACTGAATGCTGTAAATCTGAATTAAATAACAGACTATGCAGCAGGTCAATCAACACTCAAAAGTTAGATGAATGCTTTGAATCAGAACCTTCATCAGAAACAATAGCTTTGGCTCCAATTCTGAATTGATGCAAACAGTGACAGATCAGATGTAATTTTTCGGCAAGGGCTTTGATAGGCCATACATCATTTATTTTGTTGCCAATAACACTTTCACCTGTGTAAACTAAACATCTTTCATTAACAATGATCTGTGATAAAACAATGATAGTTAAGGAAAATTTTAAGAGGTGCAATCATTTT
The DNA here is from genome assembly GCF_052327205.1 of Somniosus microcephalus. Lineage (NCBI taxonomy): Eukaryota > Metazoa > Chordata > Chondrichthyes > Squaliformes > Somniosidae > Somniosus > Somniosus microcephalus. The sequence goes on along the minus strand of NC_140996.1, from coordinate 52,740,787 downwards.
CCTGCTGAACATAGGAACAGGAGTAGACTATTCAATCATCGAACCGGCTCCCCCATTTTTTTAACCATGACAGCTCTTTATCTTTTTAATTCCAACTTGCTCATTTCTTCATATTCCTTAATATAACAATTTGCATTTATATAGTGACTTTAACATAGAAAAAAAAGTCTCATAAAACTTTATACAGAGAGGAGAAAAAAATGAATAAATAAAGAAAGAGATGCCAAGTTATAGAGGGAGAGATTAAGAGAGATGACTGAAACCTGGGTTGAAAAGATGGGTTTTGAGAAGGTTTTACAGGTGGAGAGAGATGCAGAGAGGAGAGACTTAAGGAGTGAGTACCAGAGAGCAGGGTCAAGCGAGCTGAAGGTTGTTCTACCAGTGGTGCAGTGAAGGAAGGGGAAATGCATAAAAGGCCAAATTTAGGGGACCAGAATTTAGGGTGAAGGTGGTTGCAGAGTTAGCGTGTGGTGAAGTAATGGAGAAATTTGAAGATAAGGATGAGGATTTTTAGATTTACTTACTTTTTCTTCCCAAGTAACCTCCTGGGGCAGAAATGTACTCCACATTCTTGCAACTCTTTGTGAGCCCATTTTTTTTCCTGGATTTGCTTTTAACTAGTTTAGTTCTAATTTTAAAATGAGGCCCTGGATTCCCCAGTAGACAGAAGAATTGTTCTCTTTCTATGCTGTGAATTCTCTTCATTATTTCAAATACCTCAATCAGTTCACCCCTTATCCTCCTCATCAGTTGGGAATATAACCCAACTACTGTATTATTAATTCAAGCCAGACTAAATTAATTTCTATTATCACAATTTTCATGAAACTACGGCTGGAAATGTTCTCGTAACTTTGCCATAAGTGCAGCTCAAACCAAACTGAGCTCCAAATCCCTAAGCTCTTCGGCCTGGGGCTACTCCATTTTAGCCTCCAGGCAGCAACATCTTCCTCCTCATGTACCACATTCATGCTCTTCCTGACCCCACAAAAATCTGCTGGCCCGCTGCTGGTTCATTCTCATCCCGTCCGCCCCACCACCCGCCGTCCCCACCAGAATTCCCCTGCGCCCCCCAACAGGCCCTATCTGTCGACTGGCTCCGGTCAGAAGCAGGCCGCTTTTCCATGTCACCGAGCCGACGAGCTGCAATAGAGCTCCTGTTTGACACTCAAAGCTTGTTGGTAAAATTTAAATGAGGCCTGAACATGAAAATAGTTTGTTCCCCCAACTGTAGCCTTGTTCCAATGCCATGGGCGCAGCAGCGAATACGGGTCTGAACCAAAAATCTATATATTCAAACATAACGACAGTAAAGTTCCACAGTGACCAGCAGTTTTTGACGGACAATGCACATCTCCTAAAAACTCAAAGGTTACAATTGAGAAAAGCTCTTTTTTAGAGTAATTTTGTGCTTTCTGTCAGTGTTAAGTGATAAATACTCATTGCATTTGCTTGAGTGAGTCAATGAGGTAGATCTTGACTTTGTGCGATAGTGTAAAAGGGTAATAGCGAGTCGGCAGCCCGTTTTACATCTCCCGCGATTTGTATTTTCATTGATTTCAGTTCAAACTTGTCAACTAACAGGCAGAAACTTTGACATATATAAAACTCAACTCATTTCTTCTGCTGACTGCCAACAGAATTAAAATTGTCAGACTATTATTCTGAGATCATTATACTTATCTAAACTAATCTTTCACTTTCCAGCTGGTTACGTTAGGTCTGTGGCTTGTTCATTACTAAACAAAAACAACAATTCTTATGGGCCATTAGTTACTGAGCTTCCCTAAGGATTATCTTGGGATGTCAGAAGAATTTGGAGAAGTGGAATTTTAAGAAGAAAATCCGGATAGCTAAAAGGATTGTACACCATAATTGGAAGAGCTGGACAAAAGCGAACTAAAGAGTTGGGTATAAAAATATAGCTGAATTTAGAAAGAATTGTATACTGCAAATTGGTTTGGGAAAACAACAAAACAGAGGTAACAAGAATAAAAGCAAAATACTGCAGATGCTGGAAATCTGAAATAAAAACAGAAAATGCTGGAAATGCTCAGCAGGTCAGGCAGCATCTGTGGAGAGAGAAACAGAGTTAAAGGGCAGAATTTTCATTGGGCCGTGGAGGCAGGATTGGAGGCGTGTGGGGGGTTAAAATCCCAAAATCAGGGGGCACAAACCCATCCCGCCCCCAACCCGCCTCCATGCCAGTTTCAAAGGAGGCGTGTAAGATTTAGGATCACAGGCTCACACAGATTACCCAACAGGGTTTTAGAAGTTGCAAGGCTTTTATTAAAGAGCTACAGTTTTAAAGCACAATCAGATATTACATATGGTTTAAGATGAGTATAATAGACATAAAACCCATGACAGTAGAAAGCGATCTACAAATCCCCGAAGCGGAATGACACGACCGAACGGACGGGGAGGCAGTAGGGTGGTCTCGGATTGGGTGGATTCCTGCAGTCTGCTGCAGTGGTCACTTCCGTTGGGTCATCTCTCAAGCTGCTGGAAGTGTTAGGCCATCAGCCACCTCAAAGGCTAAAGTTGACCAAGTTGTTAGGCCGTAGCCACCTTGGGGAAGCCTTCGCCCCTGACTGCCTGATTTCCTCTCTCGGTCGTCTATATTTATAGTTATTTCGGTGGGCTGGTAATCACCTGGTGTCAATCATTTGATCCCCATCCTATTGTCCAATTGTGAAGCGGGAAGGCAACCCTCACCGTCCCTTTCTGCATGACTGGCAAGGCCTCCCTCTTATCTTTCTGAGGAATATTTTGTCAAGTTTCTTCAAGGGCATTTTATGGCTTCGTGGCTCCTTGTTATTAGCAGGTGCTATCCTCCTTGTTTCCTTGCATTTTACCATTCCCTTATCACTTCTATTTGTCTTTTGATGCTTGATATTCGACCTTGCTGACATTTATGCTATCTTTTTCTGCTTGCCTGTTGTCAGTCTCTGTTCTAAGAATTAAAGCCCATCTTTGAACCTAACAGCTATTTCTTACAGATGGGTAGCCGCCCCACACTGGGACCCGCCTCCCCGAGGCGGGAAGGGGTTTAGTGCAAATTAACTGCCTGTTAACAGGTAGTTAACAGGCAGTTTTTAGCCTAACCCCTTTTTTTAATGTTGAAGTGTGGGATTCCCAACGGCTCCAAACAACGCCAAGTTAGAGGAGGTAGCCCGTCGGAATGAAGGGCTTGGAGGAGTCGAGATGTCTGGTGTTCAGGTGAGTGATGGGTGTATGAGTCCAAAGGTAAGTGTGTTTGGCGTGTGTAAAGTGTTTAAAGAAGTTTTACATACCTTTACTTACATTTATAGCCTTCCTTCCTTCAGGTCTCAGGAGTCCCTCATCTCACTGGCACAGAAAGCAGGATGGCTGCGAGCTGTCAAAAATTGCAGCATTCAGCTGTCTGTTCTGGGGAGATTTCTAAATAATCCTGAGAGGAAGGAATTAACTTAGAATACAGATTGTCAGTGTTTGACAGCTTCAAACAGCTGTGAAACGCTGATATTTCATCTGTCAACAGGTTTTGACAGATGAAATATCAATCTGTGATGTCACCTGTTGCTGGGTGGCCCTTAATTGGCCTGCTGAGCCCACTGGGTGAGCTCAACAAGGTCAATCAAGTTAAATTATGTGGGTTGGCTAGAACTTGATGGAGGTGGGACTACAACCCCGAAAGTTGTAGTCCCGCCAGCTACCCGACTCCTCAATGAAAATCCAGCCCAACGTTTCAGGTCGATGACCTTTCGTCAGAACTGGAAAGAGTTAGAGATGTAATACATTTCCAAAGTTTGTTTCTCTGGTATTATCTTCAAAACAAAAGCAAAATGCTGCGGATGCTGGAAATCTGAAATGTAAACAAATGTTGGCACCTCTCAGAAGTTCATGCTATTCAGGTCAATGATGTTTCATCAGAACTGGAAGATGTTAGAGATTTAATGGGCTAAAAATTCAAGTAGGTCCGAAAACGGGTGCGGGGATTGTGATGCACAATCGACCTGCGTCCATTGAAAGTAGTGCAGGCAGCACGCGACATTCGTGCTGCATGTTAATTAACATTATTAATGCGTGCAGCCCAGCGATGAGAGCGCTGTTGAGTGCATTAACTCTGGACTCCCTCCTTTTATCTCCAATCTATTCCCTGTTACTACCACGATATATGTATCCTAATAATTGCTATGTAACCAGGCCTACGTAACTTGAGTTTTTCCTGTGTCCATTTTTGTGCACATTTTGGCTGCCACTCCAGACCCGAGCCAATCCCTTATATTTCCACATTTTTCTCCCCCTTTTTCTTTTCTCCCTTTGATTTCAACCTCCATCTCAATTCATCATGTTCTCTCTCCTATGAGTTCACTGCCCTCCTATCGTCCCTTAATCTCTCCCTCCACGTAATCTCCCCAACCCATATTCACGGCCACCCCTTGATCTTGCTATCTCACATGGCCTCGCTATTCCCATCATGTCAATCACAGATAAGGCCCTCTCTGATAACTTCCTTTTATCGCTCTCCACCCACATCCCCCTATCTCCCGCCCCAACACTACTTCTTCTGTATCCGCACCTGGAAAAAACTCTCACCCAATTGACTTACAACAGCAGTTTCAAAACTCCAACTGTCTAGCCTTTGGCCCTCCATTCACCCATTCTCCATTTGGCACTTCATTTCTGCAGCTACCAATCTGCTCAACCATACCCTCACCACTACCTTTAATGCCCTAGTCCCTATTAAAACAATTATTCTCTCTCAGCCTGGCCGTTACCCCTAGTACGGCTCTCATCTCTGTTCTCTTAAGTCCAAGGGATGTAGACTTGAACGGATAAGGCGAACAATTGCTTTAGCCATTCACCACCAGATCTGGCTGGACCACATAAAGCACTATCGGGCCCTGCTTTCGTCTGCCAAAACTGCTCAATATTCCAGGATCATTCTGGAAGGCAAAGATAATAAAATTAGAGAGTTAAATGCGTGGCTCAAAGACTGGTGTGGGAGAAATGGGTTTTGCTTCCTGGGACACTGGCACCAGTACTGGGGCAGGAGGGAGCTGTTCCGTTGGGACGGGCTTCACTTGGCCAGTGCTGGGACTAGAGTCCTGGCGGATCATATAACTAGGGCTGTAGAGAGGGCTTTAAGCTAACTAGTGGGGGGGAGGTTCCTAGAGAGCAAATAATAAAAATGACAACAGAGAAGGTCATAGACTTAGGTTGCAGTGGGGAAATTAAAAACCAGAGCATGTCAGGAAGGGGCAGAAGGTATGGAGTAAAAGGTAAAGTAATAAAAAGGGCAAAAGCAGGAACTAAGTGTCACAAAACATATTTGAAAGTTCTCTATCTGAATGCACATAGCATTCGTAACAAAATAGACGAGTTAATGGCACAAATAAGTACATATGGGTATGATCTTGTGGCCATTACAGAAACATGGCTGCAGGGTGACAATGCCTGGGAATTAAACATACCAGGTTATTTAACGATCAGGAAGGACAGGCAGGAAGGAAGGGGAGGTGGGGTGGCTATGTTAATAAAGGAAGGAATCACTGTAATACAGAGAAATGATATTGGGTCAAAAGATCAGGATAATGAAACAGTTTGGGTGGAGATAAGGAATAATAGGGGAAAAAAACACTAGTGGGTCTAGTCTATAGGCCTTCGAACAGTTGCAAATCTGTTGGACGGAGTATCAATCAGGAAATAGTTGAGGCTTGTAATAAGGGAACATCTATAATTATGGGGGATTTTAACTATCATATTAATTGGACAAATCAAATTGGGCAGGGCTGCCTTGAGGATGAGTTCATTGAGTGTATTAGGGATGGGTTTCTTGAGCAGTATGTAACTGAACCGACCAGGGGGCAAGCAACCTTAGATCTGGTCCTGTGTAACGAGACAGGATTAATTATAAATGTCCTAGTAAAGGATCCCCTTGGAATGAGTGACCATAATATGGTTGAATTCCATATTCAATTAGAGGGTGAGGAGGTTGGATCTCTAACAAGCGTGCTAAGCTTGAATAAAGGAGACTATGAAGATATGAGAGCGGAATTGAGTAGAGTGGATTGGGAAAATAGATTAAAGGGTAAGACGATACATGATCAGTGGTGTACATTTAAGGAGTTATTTTACAACTTCCAAAAAATATATATTCCACTGAGAAGAAAAGGGTGTAAAAGAAAAGACAGCCATCCGTGGCTAAGAAAAGAAATGAAGGATAGTATTCGACTAAAAACAAGGGCATATAAGGTAGCCAAAACTAGTGGGAGGATAGAGGATTGGGAAAACTTTAAAAGACAGCAAAAAATAACAAAAAGATTGATTAAGAAAGGAAAGATAGATTATGAAAGTAAATTAGCAAAAAATATAAAAACAGATAGTAAGAGTTTTTATAGTTATATAAAAAGAAAAAGGGTGGCTAAAGTAAATGTTGGTCCTTTAGAGGATGAGACCGGGAAATTAATGGTGGGAAATATGGAGATGGCAAAAACACTGAATGAATATTTTGTATCAGTCTTTACAGTAGAAGACACTAAGGCCTAGAAATTCAGTTGGTTGCGCCAGCAGTTAGCGCCTTAAGAGAAGTGAATATCGGGCGCTATGCGTGTAGCGCCCGGGCGCAGCGCAGTTTGCGCCTTGCCCCAAATTAAGTTGACCCTTAGCGCCGGCGCAAAGTTTAGCGCCCGCCCGGCTGCGCGCGCAGAAAATGACGTCACATCCTCGTGCAACGCCCTTTGCGCGCCCCGATTCCAAACTTCAGTCGGACCGCCCCATTGTGCGGCTGGCGGCCAGAGCGTTTGTAAAATGGAACGCAACACAGCCGACGCGGGCCCCGGGGAGCGCAAATTAAAGGGCACGTACCCTGCAGTATAAAGGGCAGCCATTTTGCCGCAAACACTCTTGTGCAACGGATTTCTGGACACACAACAAGGAGGAGAGCTAATTGATTTCGTGCAGCAATAGCTCAGGTATTTTTGGACTCAGGCCAAAGCGCTGCAAGTGCCCTGTTGGAAGTTTGACTGTTTGCCAGCATTTGATGGGGGTTGCATGGGGTGCCAACGCGGAGTTTCAGCGCCATGTGCGTAGGGCTCGCAGACGTGGGGTCAGAGGGGCAGCCCTGGCTAGAGGCAGAGGGGGCAACAGGCGTCGGCATCATAGGCCTTACCTTGTCAGGGTATACCGTCAGCAGCGCTCCTACCTCACCATGAGTGGCGCGCGATGTGTAAGAAGGCTGAGATTCCGAAAGGAGGTGGTTGCAGAGATCTGCCACCTGCTTCGCAGAGATCTGCGTCCAAAGCTCAGGTGCAGGACGTCTCTGTCGGTGGAAGTGAAGGTGACGGTGGCATTGAACTTCTTTGCCACCGGCTCCTTCCAATCCGCTGTTGGGGACATAGCTAACATATCCCAGTTCGGCGTGCATCGCTACATCCGCCAGGTGACCGATGCCCTTTTCAGAAGGAGACGCCAATTCATCTCCTTCCCCATGGCCCTGGAGAGCCAGCATCAGTGTGCAGTGGGATTTGCTAGACTCGCGGCCTTCCCCTTGGTGCAGGGCGCCATTGACTGTACACATGTGGCGTTGCGGGCACCTCTGGAGCATGACGAGCAGTATCGCAACCGGAAGGGCTACCATTCTCTCAATGTGCAGCTGGTGTGTGACCACAAGCAGCGCATCCTGGCTGTCAATGCCTGCTTTCCAGGCAGCTGCCACGATGCCTTTATCCTGCGGCAGAGTACTGTGCATGACATGTTCAAGGCACAGCCTCCCCCAAGAGGATGGCTACTCGGGGACAAAGGCTATCCTTTGTGTACCTGGCTCATGACCCCGCTCCGCGCGCCCAGGACCGCTGCTGAAGAGGCATACAACGAGAGCCATCAAAGGAGCAGAAACATCATCGAGCAAACTATTGGGGTCCTCAAGCAGCGGTTCCGCTGCCTTGATCGTTCCGGCGGATCTCTGCAGTATTCGCCGCACCGGGTCTCCCAATTTGTCGTAGTTTGCTGCATGCTACACAACCTGGCTCTCCGCAGGATTCAGGCACTGCCACCTGACGTTGGACCACCACCTCAGGAGGAGGAGCAGGAGGAGCAGGAGGAGGAGGAGGAGGAGGAGGAGTACGTTCCCAGGAGGGAGCGACAAGGTCCAAGGGCCGTCCGTCGCCAGCTTATTGAACGTAACTTCTAAGCCCCCTGTCAGGGAATGCCTTGCGGCCATGAAGCAAGATGAATGCAGCCGCTCCGCAAGCCCTCAGCCGGCGAAGGCAACAAAGACTAACAAGAACAACCATGGACACTGTCTGAATAAAGATAAATTTATATTTGACAAAAATGAAACCCCTTCCCACATGAATCCCAAAAACAATCAACGGCCCCCACAAAAAGTGCAACAAACGACTCACTCCCACAACCGGGGGAGGAGTAACTCCACATTTGAACAAACCAGGCCTCAACCTCGGCCTTAACGCAAAAAACATACCCATAAACAAAACAACCATGGGCAAAATAAAGATGTCCACCGCCATATAAAATGAAAGCTGGCCACACCCTGTACTTAGTGGCCCACGAGGGCGAGACCTTGTCCAGCCTTTTGGCGCCCCTGCCCGGCCTGCTGCTCCTCCGCAAGCTCTGCCCAGTGGCTGCTGTGAGGCTGGGGGAAGGCGCCTGAGGGTCAGTTGTCCTTCCGCCAGATGGCCTTGGGGGGCGGCCTACATGGGCTTTGGGCCTCGAGGGGCCGGCTGTTGATTGGCGCACATGTGCATGCCCACCATCAGCTCCAGCCACTTGCCGTTGACGCTCCACTGGGGGAGTGGCAGCGACGGATGGCGCAATGTGGGCAAGCTGGCGTATTGGCGGCGCTGGCTGGTGATGTCACACGCTGGCACTCGCCCGGGCACGCACTGCACGATCCGCACCAATCAGCCGAAGGGCGGATCGCTGTGCTGCTGCAGCGCGGCGGGTGTCCTGGCGATGCCTGGCTGAGGCAGCGCGTGTGGCAGCAGTGAGTGCCCCTGTTGCCCTGGTCTGCGCCCGCATCACATCCGCCACTGACTTGACGGCATCAGCCAGCGACTCCATCGCCGGAGGCATCCGTTCCACTACCTCCATCATCATCTGGCCACTCTCGACATTTGATGCCCCAAACTCCCGCACACTGGTCGCCAGCGACTCGATGGCCTCAGGCATCCGTCCCACCACCTGCATGAGCTCTGTGTGGTGGCGGTCCGAATCCTCGGCCATTTGGTCCAGCTGGCGCACCTCCTCCGAGGTGAAGGTGGCCGAACTGGAGGCGGGACTCTCCCGCTGGGGAGCAGGGGTCCGAGCTAGGCGACCCTTGGCACGTTGCTGGCGCCGAATGTCCGCAGCAACTGCATTCCCCTCCGATCCTTCCCCCCTCTGGGGGGAAGGCCGCGGCCCACCCGCAGCCCTCCTGGGTGGCTGGACGCCAATGGTCCCAGCAGCTGCACTCCCCTCCGAAAGTTACTCCAGGCTCTCGTTCAGGGAAGACGTGTCCAACACTTCGCCCTCTGCTGCGGGACCTGAGTCCTCCCCTGATGGTCCGGGTTGCTCTTCCTCCTCCTCCTCCTCCTCCTCCTCCTCCTCCTCCTCCTCCTGTTCGGAGGGGCTGTCACTGGCAGCTTCAGGGAGCTCTTCGTCACCAGCTGAAAGCAGGAAGGCACAAGAGTAGCTTCAGAGTGAGGAGAGGGCATCACCGAGGGAGTCATGACTAGTGGCATTCAGCGCATTGGTGGCACAGTGGCAAAGGAGGTAGCTCGGATGCGCAAGTGCGACGAGAGAGGGCCAAAAGGCGAGGTCCTTACCATTGCCGGGCAGCGGAGGGTCGGCTTCTCCGCACGCTCTGGGCACAATCACGCGGCCTCCCATGAGGCCACTCACGCGCTCCTCCAGGGGAGTGAGCTTCTGGAACTTGGCGTGGCCTCCCCCGGTGATGTCGCGGCGCTTGCAATTATTCGCAAGTTTAGCCTGCAAGAGAAAGGACGGGCTCTAAGTACGGTGTGTAGCCGTGACATAGTGTGCACTGCCTCCCATGGTGGAATAGCTTGGCCAGAGTGTAGCCCTGATCTAGTGTGCACTGCCTCTCATGGTGGAATAGCTTGGCCAGAGTGCAGCCCTGATCTAGTGTGCACCGCCTCTCATGGTGGAATAGCTTGGCCAGTGTGTAAAGTGCAGAATGTGCAATTGATGCTCATGACTGTCCCAAAGCTGCTGGCTGAGGGCTGCCCATTAGGCCTTTCAGGTCCCTTTGCCCATCATGTCAGGTGTACATGCAAGAATGAGGAGGAGAGTGGAAAGGGTACTCACCCTGACAATCCTGGTCAGGTCATTGTATTTCTTCCGACATTGCACCTTGTCCCTGGGGGCATCGCCGTAGGACGACACCCTGGTGGCGATCTCCCTCCAGGCTTTGGTGTAGACGCGGTGGGTGGGATTCCTGCCATTGTCTGGGAACAAGATCCTGCGCCTCTTCTCCAATGCTGTCAGCATGATATCCAGATCACGCTCTGAGAAGCGCAGGGCACGCTCACGGGCCTTCTCATGCATTGCCATGGCTCCTTGGGCTCAGCAGCAGTGTTGAGGCCTAGTTTGAAAGCTGCAGTGTGCAGGGCGTGGCAGCAGACCAAATCGTCCCTTCCCCCTTTAAGAGCTGGCCGGCGCCACGGGGTCTGCTGTCAATCAAAAAATGACCGCACCCGCGCTGCGCCCCGCCTCGGCGCTATCCCTCTGCACCGCCAGCTTAGCGCCTAAAGATAGTCGTGTAACGCCTCTTTTAGCGCTCCAGCAACCTCTGAGGGTGAAGCAACTGAATTTCGGCAAAGGGGGCGCAACTTTCGGGCGGGCGCTAAAGTCGGGCGGGCGCTAACGTTAGCGCCCCAAAACTGGCAAAACTGAATTTCTAGGCCTAAGAATATCCCAACACTGGACAAACAGGGGGCTATAGGGGGGGAGGAGCAAAACACGATCAAAATCACTAAGGAAGTGGTACTCGGTAAAATAATGGGACTCAAGGCGAATAAATCACCTGGCCCTGATGGCTTACATCCTAGGGTCTTGAGGGAAGTGGCAGTAGGGATTGTGGATGCATTAGTAATAATTTTCCAAAACTCCCTGGACTCAGCAAAGGTCCCGGCAGACTGGAAAACTGCTAATGTAACACCCTTATTTAAAAAGGGCAATAGACAGAAGGCTGGAATCTATAGACCGGTTAGCCTAACATCTGTGGTAGGTAAAATTTTGGAGTCCATTATTAAGGAGACAGTAACAGGACATTTGGATAATCATAATTTAATAGGACAAAGTCAGCATGGTTTTATGAAGGGGAAGTCATGTTTGACAAACTTGCTGGAGTTCTTTGAGGAAGTAACATATAGGGTGGATAAAGGGGAACCAGTGGGCGTAGTGTATTTAGACTTCCAAAAGGCATTTGACAAGGTGCCACACAAAAGATTATTGCTTAAGATAAAAAATCACGGGATTGGGGGTAATATTCTGGCATGGATAGAGGATTGGCTATCTAACAGAAGGCAGAGAGTTGGGATAAATGGTTCATTCTCAGACTGGAAATCAGTAACTAGTGGTGTTCCGCAGGGGTCAGTGCTCGGTCCCCAACTCTATATTAATGATTTGGAGGAGGGGACCGAGTGTAACATCTCAAAGTTTGCAGATCATACTAAGATGGGAGGGAAAGTAGTGAGTGAGGAGGACATAAAAAACGTGCAAGGGGACACAGACAGGCTAAGTAAGTGGGCAGAGATTTGGCAGATGGAATACAATACTGGAAAGTGTGAGGTTATGCACTTTGGCAGGAAAAATCGTAGAGCAAGTTATTATCTTAATGGCAAGAAACTGGAAAGTACTGAAGTACAAAGGGATCTGGGGGTCCTGGTGCACGAAACTCAAAAGGTTAGTATGCAGGTGCAGCAAGTGATTAAGAAGGCCAATGGAATGTTGGCTTTCATTGCTAGGGGGATAGAGTATAAAAATAGGGAGGTATTGCTTCAGTTGGACAAGGTATTGGTGAGACCGCACCTGGAATACTGCATAAAGTTTTGGTGTCCATACTTAAGAAAAGACATACTTGCTCTCGAGTCAGCACAAAGAAGGTTCACTCGGTTAATCCCGGGGATGAGGGGATGGACATATGAGGAGAGGTTGAGTAGATTGAGACTCTACTCATTGGAGTTCAGAAGAATGAGAGGCGATCTTATTGAAACATATAAGATTGTGAAGGGGTTGGATCAGGTGGATGCGGGGAGGATGTTCCCGATGATGTGTGAAACTAGAACTAGGGGGCATAGTCTTAGAATAAGGGGCTGCTCTTTCAAAACTGAGATGAGGAGGAACTACTTCACTCAGAGGGTGGTAGGTCCATGGAATATGCTGCCCCAAAAAGCTGCAGAAGCTACATCATTACATAAATTTAAAACAGAAATAGACAGTTTCCTAGAAGTAAAGGGCATTAAGGGTTACGGGGAGCGGGCAGGAATTTGGACATGAGTCTAGGTTCGGATCGGACATGGCCCAGGGGCCGTGTAGCCTGATCCTGCTCCTATTTCGTGTGTCTAATTCTGTTAGATTCAGGAGATGGTTCTGTGATGGTAGATTGGCGGTTAGGATCAGATCAGCCATGATCTTATTGAATGGCGGAGCAGGCTCGAGGGGCCGATTGGCCTACACCTGCTCCTATTTCTTATGTTCTTATGTTCTTATAACCCCCGGCTTCTTTTCTCTACTGCAAACCATCTTCTTAAAGCTCTCTCACCTGTCTCCTGCACCCTCACCTCCGACAACAAGTGTCAGGAGCTCATGGACTTCTTTGTCACTAAGGTTGAGACCATCCGTTCAGTTGCCTCTTCCACTTCCCTCCCTTTCCCTAGCCCACTGGGCCAAACCTCCTCTAAGTTTCCCCCCTGCCCTAGCCCTGAACTGACATCTTTCTCCAGTTTCTCTCCAATCTCCCCTCATGCCCTCTCCAAGCTCATGTCCATGAGACCCAATTCCTGGTGTCTCGAACCTATTCCCACTGAACTACTGACCACCCAACTTCCTTTACTGGCTCCCATGTTAGCTAATATTATTAATGGCTCTCTCCTCAGGTACTGTCCCCCCTTCTTCAAATCTGCTGTCATCACCCCTCTCAACAAACCAAACCTTGACCCATTTGTCCTTGCAAACTACCACCACATTTTCAATCTCCCTTTCCTCTCCAGTTGAATGTGTTGTCACCTCACAAGCCTGTGCCCATGTTTGAATCTCTCCAATCAGGTTTCCATCCCGCTACAGTACCAAAACGGCTCTCATCAAAGTCACAGTGACATCCCATGTGACTATGACAAAGGTAAACTATCCTTCTTTATCCTTCTCCACCTGTCTGCACCACACCATCCTCCTCCAATGCCTCTCCACCATTGTCCAGCTGGGTGGGACTGCACTTGATGGTTCCTTTCTAATCTATCCAATCGTAGCCAGAGAATCACCTGCAATGGCTTCTCTTCCCACTCCCACACCGTTAACTCTGGTGTCCCCCAAGGATCTATCCTTCGTCCCCTCCTATTTATCCTGAGGTCTCCACCATCACAGAAGCCAATCTTCAGCCAATTTGATTCACTCCACGTGATATCAAGAAATGGCTGAGTGCACTGGATACAGCAAAGGCTATGGGGCCTGACGACATCCCAGCTGTCGTGCTGAAGACTTGTGCTCCAGAACTAGCCACGCCTCTAGCCACACTGTTCCAATACAAGCTTAACACTGGTATCCAGCCAACAATGTGGAAAGCAGCACAGGTATGTCCTGTCCACAAAAGGCAGGACAAATCCAATCCGGCCAATTACTGTCCCATCAGTTTAATCTCAGTCATCAAAAATGATGGAAGGTGCCACTGATGCTCAGGACCACTCGGCTACCAACCTCATTACAATGTTGGTCCAAACATGGACAAAAGAGCTGAATTCCAGAGGTGAGGTGAGAGTGACTATTCTTGACATCAAGGCAGCATTTGACCGAGTCTGGCATCAAGGAGCCCTAGTAAAATTGAAGTCAATGGGAATCAGGGGGAAAACTCTCCATTGGCTGGAGTCATACCTAGCACAAAGGAAGATGGTTATGGTTGTTGGAGGTCAATTATTTCAGCCCCTGGACATCGTTGCAGGAGTTCCTCATGGCAGTGTCCTAGGCCCAACCATCTTCAGCTGCTTCATCAATGACCAGTGACCTTCCCTCCATCCTAAGGTCAGACATGGGGATATTCACTGATGACTGCACAATGTTCAGTTCCAGTCACAACTCCTCAGAAAATGAAGCAGTCCATGCTCGCATGCAGCAAGACCTGGATGACATTCAGGCTTGCGCTGATAAGTGGCAAGTAACATTCGTGCCACACAAGTGCGAAGCAATCACTATCTCCAAGAAGTTACAGTCTAACCACCATCCCTTGTCATTCAATGGCATTACATTCGCCGAATCCCGCATGATCAACATTCTGGGGGTCACCATTGACCAGAAACTTAACTGGACCAGCTACATAAATATTGCAGCAACAAGAGCAGGTCAGAGGCTGGGTATTCTGCCGTGAGTGTCTCACTTCCTGACTCCCCAAGGCCTTTCCACCATCTGCAAGGCACAAGTCAGGAGTGTGATGGAATACTCTCCACTTGCCTGGAGGAGTGCAGCAACACTCAAGAAACTCAACACCATCCAGGACAAAGCAGCCCAATTGATTGGCACCCCATCCACCACCTTCAACATTCACTCTCTCCACTATCGGTGCACCTTGGCTGCAGTGTGTACCATCTATAAGAGGCACTGCAGCTACTCGCCAAGGCTTCTTTGGCAGCACCTCCCAAACCCACAAGCTCTACCACCAAAAGGCCAAGGGCAGCCTGCATATGGGAACACCATCACCTCCAAGTTCCCTGCCAACTTACACACCACCCTGATTTGGAAATATATCGCCATTCCTTCATCGTCACTGGGTAAAAATCCCTAACAGCACTGTGGGAGTGTCTTCACCACAAGGACTGCAGAGGTTCATGAAGGCAGCTTACCACACCTTCTCAAGGGCAATTTTGGATGGGCAATAAATTCTGGCCTTGCCAACGATGCCCACATCCTGGAACAAATAAAAAATGAAGAGCATGCTCAGTTTGCTCTGGCCAATAAAGCAAGCACATGGACTAGCAACTCATTGTGTCTCTGTCCTTCATTTGTTCTACCCGCATATATTACATTTTGGCAATGAGGATGGGATCCCAACGACATTTTTAGGGATCATGGAAGACACAGTGTTCACCCTTCGAGTGGACAAGTTTAAGGTGAATTTGTGGCACCTAAACTGATTTTTTGCAATATTTTACCAGTAATGCTCATGCAGCATCGTCTGTGCTTCGCCTTCGAGTGTATGTGTACACAGCAACAGCGGCGTTGATTCTCACATGTACACAGGTAGCGTGCTGAATCACTGTTCAACGGGATCAGGACAATCATGGCCGCACCTACAGGCTCCGACTTAAGGGGTGTTCTACGCGGAGTGAACACATGAAAGGCTGCTGGACC
This sequence comes from Somniosus microcephalus, assembly GCF_052327205.1. Classification (NCBI taxonomy): domain Eukaryota; kingdom Metazoa; phylum Chordata; class Chondrichthyes; order Squaliformes; family Somniosidae; genus Somniosus; species Somniosus microcephalus. The sequence continues at coordinate 52,725,226 of NC_140996.1, read as the reverse complement.
GGATAGCATCCCTGGACGGGTACTCAAGGAATGTGCTGATCAGCTGGCTGATGTCTTCACTGCCATCTTCAATCTGTCATTGGCCCAGGCCGCAGTCCCTACATGCTTCAAGACCACTACCATTATTCCTGTGCCAAAACAAACGGCTGTGACGTGCCTGAACGACTATCGACCTGTCGCAATCACACCCATCATAATGAAGTGTTTCGAGAGACTGGTCCTGGCTCACATCAAAGCCAGTGTTCCCGCCTCTCTTGACCAACACCAGTTTGCCTATCGTGCAAACAGATCAACGGAGGATGCAATCACAACTGCTCTACACTCGGCACTGAATCACTTAGATGGTAAGGAGACCTACATCAGAATGCTGTTCATAGACTACAGCTCAGCATTCAACACTATCGTCCCCAACAAGCTGGCCACCAAACTCCAAACTCTTGGCCTGAACACTTCCCTCTGCAACTGGACCCTGGACTTCCTAACAAACAGACCCCAGTCTGTCAAATTAGGTAACCACACCACCCCCCCCGACCCTGAACATGGGGGCCCCACAAGGATGTGTGCTGAGCCCCCTCCCCTACTCCCTCTTCACCCACGACTGTGTGGCTGTTCATGGTTCCAACACCATCATCAAGTTTGCGGATCATACCACAGTAGTAGGCCAGATCACCAACAACAATGAGTCAGCCTACAGGGAGGAGGTCCAACATCTCGTGAAGTGGTGCGCCGATAACAACCTGGCCCTTAACATCAAGAAAACCAAAGAAATCATTGTGGACTTCAGGAAGTCTAAAGGCGGAAGTCACACCCCCATCCACATCAATGGGGCTGTGGTGGAAAGGGTGGACAGCTTTAAGTTCCTCGGAGTCCACATCACGGAAGACCTCTCCTGGTCCCTCAATACCTCCTCTCTGGTGAAGAAGGCCCAGCAGCGCCTTTATTTCCTAAGGAGGCTGAAGGGATGTAACCTGTCACCCCTGATCCTCTCTAACTTTTACCGCTGCACAATAGAGAGCATCCTGACAAACTGTATCACAGTATGGTATGGCAGCTGTAGCTACTATGACCAGAAAGCCCTGCAGCGGGTAGTCAAAACTGCCCAACGCATTACCGGCACCCGGCTACCGACCATAGAGCACATATACCAGAAACGCTGTTTACAGAGGTCACGGTCCATCATCAAAGACCCTACCCACCCCAGCCACAGTCTGTTCGCCCTCCTGCCATCTGGGAGACGCTACAGATGCATTTGCACCCGTACGACCAGATTTAGGAACAGCTTCTTTCCCAGGGCTGTCACCCTACTGAACTCCACAAATAAACTCTAAAGCCTGCACATCTGCCAATGCACTTTATTATGGTTATGTTTATGTTAATGTATGACAAGCCAAATGTATGTTGAATGTTTAAATGCCTTAATCTAAATGTACACACTCGGGAGCCGCAAGCCTACATTTTGTTGTACTGCACTTGTGCACTAACAATGACAATAAAAGTTGATTTGATTTGATTCATTGGAAGCCTTGGCATGTATGACCGAGCTCGTGAACCATTCAGTTCTTACATTGAGCAGATGGTGATTTTTTTTGGGGCCAATAACATTATTGAGACCGATGGTGCAGATGAGAATGTTCTAGCTCAAAATAAATTAATTCTTCTAACGGAGATAGGGCAGATGACTTCGGAACATGCTGGGGATAGCAAAGGAGGCGTCACTTGAAGTCATTGTCGAGAAACTCAAGGACCACTTCGATCCACAGCTGTTAGAAATAATGGAGAGCTCTAAGTTTGGTACCAGAAACAAAAACAAAGTGAAACCATCAGTGAGTATAGTGTAGTTCTTAAGAACCTTTCTTTGCATTGTAAATTCAGCACATTTTTGGATCGTGCATTGCGAGATAAGTTTGTGAGTGGACTGGTGGATGAGCGCACACAGTCCAAGTTACTGTACACTCTGAACCTAATGTTTGACTTAGCATGCAAAATTGCACTATCTATGGAGATGGTGTCTAAGAATGCTAGGGAGCTCCGTCCAACTCAAGTGATTAGTACAGCTGTGGTCTACAGACAAAACCACCGCCAAACCCAAAGCTGTGAGACCGAGTCAAAAGCATCTCAGTGAGAGCAGTTCAGTGAATTGTTATCGCTGCAATGGAAATCATCAAAAAAGTCCTGCCAGTACAGAAATGCAAAGTGTTTTCATTGCCAGAAGCAAGGCCATATTTCAACAGCTTGAAGAGCTAGATCAAAGCAGGAAGTAAGAACCATTCTAGTGGCAATGCAAAGCAGCGACAACAAAAGGGAAGAATTCACAATATTGAAGTGAACACACCTGATTTTGAAGAGCTAGGCATCTACAGTATCTATGCCACTAACGGCAATGCAAGCAGTCGTAAGAAAGATTTCCGTACAAAACCTTTGATCAATGAGCAATATGTGTATCGACATGGCGGCGGACTGCTATATCATGAGTAAAGACAAATGTAAGAAGTCACACAACACCAGGTTATAGTCCAACAGCTTTATTTGAAATCACAAGCTTTCAGAGCGCTGCTCCTTCGTCAGGTGAAGTGGAGAAATGCATAAAGACACAGCTTATATAGTCAGAGAATAATGTCGGATGTTTACAGGTAATCTTTCCAACTGCCATTTATCACACCTCGGCAGAGAGATAATCACAGCAATCAAAGGTGTGAATGGTGTCCAAACAGGTCAGTCAGGAAAACATTACATCAAAGAACAATGAGGTGGGGTCACAAGGGGTAAAATATTGCAGATGCTGGGGTCTGTATGAAAAACAAAAAAACAGACAAAAAACACCTTTTTTGCTGGAAATCACAGCAGGTCTGGCCGCATCTGTGTAGAGAGAACAAGCCAATGTCGACTCGAGTCTGGATGACCCTGCGTCAGGTGGGGTTACATGTAGCGTGACATGAACCCAAGATCTCGGTTGAGGCCGTCCTCATGGGTGTGGAGCTTGGCTATCAGTTTCTGCTCGACGATTTTGCGTTGTCGTGTGTCTCGAAGGCCGCCTTGGAGAATGCTTACCCGAAGATCGGAGGCTGAATGTCCTTGACTGCTGAAGTGTTCCCCGACTGGGAGGGAACACTTCTGCCTGGTGATTGTTGCGTGGTGTCCGTTCATCCATTCTCACAGTGTCTGCATGGTCTCGCCGATGTACCATGCTCCGGGGCATCCTTTCCTGCAACGTATGAGGTAGACAACGTTGGCCGAGTCACATGAGAATGTACCATGTACCTGGTGGGTGGTGTCCTCACGTGTGATGATGGTATCTGTATTGATGATCTGGCATGCCTTGCAGAGGTTGCTGTGGCAGGGTTGTGTGGTGTCGTGGTCGCTGTTCTCCTGAAAGCTGGGTAATTTGCTGCGAACGATGGTCTGTTTGAGGTTAGGCAGCTGTTTGAAAGTGAGAAGTGGAGGCGTGGGGATGGCCTTAGCGAGGTGTTCATCATCATCGATGGCATGTTGAAGGCTGCGAAGAACATGGCGCAGTTTCTCCGCTCCGGGGAAGTACTGGACGACGAAGGGTACTCTGTTGGTTGTGTCCCGTGTTTGTCTTCTGAGGAGCTCGATGCGATTTTCACTGTGGCCCGTCGGAACTGTCGATCGGCGAGTCGAGCGTCATATCCCATTCTTACAAGGGCATCTTTCAGCGTCTGTAGGTGTCCATCGCGTTCCTCCTCGTCTGAGCAGATCCTGTGTATTCGCAGGGCTTGTCCATAGGGGATGGCTTCTTTAACGTGGTTAGGGTGGAAGCTGGAGAAGTGAATCATCGTGAGGTTGTCCGTGTGCTTGCAGTAGAGTGAAGTGCTGAGGTGTCCGTCTTTGATGGAGATTCGTGTGTCCAAGAATGAAACCGATTCTGAGGAGTAGTCCATGGTGAGTTTGATGGTGGGATGGAACTTGTTGATGTTATCGTGTAGTCTTTTCAGTGATTCTTCGCCGTGGGTCCATAGGAAGAAAATGTCATCGATGTATCTGGTGTATAGCGTTGGTTGGAGATCCTGTGCAGCGAAGAAGTCTTGCTCGAACTTGTGCATGAAGCTGTTTGTGTATTGGGGTGCAAATTTTGTCCCCGTGGCTGCTCCGTGTGTTTGGGTAAAGAACTGGTTGTCGAAGGCGAAGACATTGTGGTCAAGGATGAAGCGAATGAGTTGTAGGATGGCGTCTGGAGATTGGCTGTTGTTGGTGTTGAGTACTGAGGCTGTCGCAGCGTTGCCATCATCGTGGGGGATACTAGTGTAGAGTGCCGAGACGTCCATCGTGGCGAGGAGTGTTCCTGGTTCAACTGGTCTGTGGGTGCTGAGTTTCTGTAAGAAATCTGTAGTGTCGCGACAGAAGCTGGGGGTTCCCTGTACGATGGGTTTCAGGATGCCCTCGACATATCCAGAGAGGTTCTCACACAGGGTTCCGTTGCCTGATGCGATAGGACGTCCGGGTGTGTTGGCTTTGTGTATCTTTGGGAGGCAGTAGAAGTCTCCCACGCGGGGAGTACGTGGGATGAGAGCATGTAGGATGCTTTGAAGGTCTGGATCGAAGGTCTTGATCAGTCTGTTGAGTTGGCAGGTGTGTCCTTTGGTCGGATCTGCGGGTAACTGTCTGTAGTGTTCCTGGTTGTCCAGTTGTCGGTATACTTCTTTGCAATAGTCCGTTCTGTTCTGTATGACGATGGCGCCTCATTTGTCTACTGGTTTGATGACGATGTTGCAGTTGGCCTTGAGAGCGTGGATGGCATTCCGTTGTGCTCGGGTGACATTCTGGACTGTCTTGTGAGTGCGGCTGATGAATCTGATGTTGATGCATCTCCTGACAGCTTGAGCATACATGTCAAGCTTAGGGCAGCGACCCTCCGGAGGGGTCCAATTTGACTCTTTCTTCTTCGGTTGCTGCACTGCGGATCCCTCTGTCTGCTGTTCTGGATCATTGATTGTCTCATTGGGTTCGCTGCTGACATCTTGTAATTTGTGGAAGAATTCCCGGAGCCTCATTCTCCTGATGAATTCCTCTGTGCCTGCCGCGAGACCGATGGGGTCCATTTTGGTGGTGGGGCAGAAATTGAGCCCTCGGTTGAGAACTTCAATTTCGTCTGGTTGAAGGGTGTGGTCGGACAAGTTGATGATGGATTTCCCTGCAGTTTCAACCGTGGCACCGGGGGAGGCTTGGTTGCTGCTGCTGGTGATGCCGAGTTTCTCAAGCTTCCTGTTCTTGGTGTGCATGTAGGTAGCGTAGTCCCATTGCCTTGTTTGTTTGGCGGTGTCTCGTAGCTGGTCTGCTGTGTCCTGAGCACAGGCTGAGAACATGGACTCCATCTCGGTTTCGAGGTTGCGGCGTCTGCTGTAGAGCTGGTGTACGAGATGGTTGAACATAAGAACATAAGAAATAGGAGCAGGAGTAGGCCAATCGGCCCCTCGAGCCTGCTCCACCATTCAATAAGATCATGGCTGATCTGATCCTAACCTCAAATCTTCTATCACTCTGCATCCACCCGAACCCATGTGATCTCCCGGGAGAGGCGAAAAACCAGATAAAGACCCAATGGCCAATTTGGGAGAAAAAAATCTGGGAAATTCCTCTCCGACCCATCTAGGCGATCAAAATTCTTCCAGGAGATCACTCTGTCCCTATATTTTCTACAGTACTTACCTTCTGTAAAGGCGATCTCCACCCCAGCCAGGAACAGGAATAAAACCATCTCCTGAAATCTAACACAGAATTAGAACACAGTAGGAGAAGAACCAGGCTACACAGCCCCTGGGCCCACTCCACTGCCCACAGGGCCATGACCATTCCGAACATAGACTCATGTCCAATTTCCTGCCCGCTCCCCGTAACCCTTAATTCCCTTTACTTCTAGGAAACTATCTATTTCTGTTTTAAATTTATTTAATGATGTAGCTTCCACAGCTTTCTGGGGCAGCAAATTCCACAAACCTACCACCCTCTGAGTGAAGAAGTTTCTCCTCATCTCAGTTTTGAAAGAGCAGCCCCTTATTTTAAGATTATGCCCCCTAGTTCTAGTTTCACCCATCATTGGGAACATCCTCGCCGCATCCATCCGATCAAGCCCTTCACAATCTTATATGTTTCAATAAGATCGCCTCTCATTCTTCTGAACTCCAATGAGTAGAGTCCCAATCTACTCAACCTCTCCTCATATGACCACCCCCTCATCCCCGGGATTAACTGAGTGAAACTTCTTTGTACTGGCTCGAGAGCAAGTTTCTCTTTTCTTAAGTATGGACACCAAAACTGTATGCAGTATTCCAGGTGTGGTCTCACCAATACCTTGTACAACTGCAGCAATACCTCCCTATTTTTATATTCCATCCCCCTAGCAATAAAAGCCAACATTCCATTGGCCTTCTTGATCACTTGCTGCACCTGCATACTAACTTTTTGAGTTTCGTGCACCAGGACCCCCAGATCCCTTTGTACTACAGTACTTTCCAGTTTCTTGCCATTAAGATAATAACTTGCTCTATGATTTTTCCTGCCAAAGTGCATAACCTCACACTTTCCAGTATTGTATTCCATCTGCCAAATCTCTGCCCACTTACTTAGCCTGTCTATGTCCCTTTGCAGGTTTTTATGTCCTCCTCACTCACTACTTTCCGTCCCATCTTTGTATCATCTGCAAACTTTGATATGTTACACTCGGTCCCCTCCTCAAAATCGTTAATATAGATTGTAAAGAGTTGGGGACCCAGCACTGACCCCTGCGGAACACCACTAGTTACTGGTTGCCAATCTGAGAACGAACCATTTATCCCAACTCTCTGCTTTCTGTTAGATAGTCAATCCTCCACCCACGCCAGAATATTACCCCCAATCCCGTGATTTTTTATCTTGAGCAATAATCTTTTGTGTGGCACCTTGTCAAATGCCTTTTGGAAGTCTAAATACACTACGTCCACTGGTTCCCGTTTATCCACCCTGTATGTTACTTCCTCAAAAAACTCCAGCAAATTTGTCAAACATGACTTCCCCTTCATGAAACCATGCTGAGTTTGTCCTATTAAATTATGTTTATCCAAATGTCCCGTTACTGTCTCCTTAATAATGGACTCTAACATTTTACCAACCACAGATGTTAGGCTAACAGGTCTATAGTTTCCAGCCTTCTGCCTACTACCCTTTTTAAATAAGGGTGTTACATTAGCAGTTTTCCAATCTGCCGGGACCTTTGCTGAGTCCAGTGAGTTTTGGAAAATTATTACCAATGCATCCACAATCCCTCCCGCTACTTCCCTCAAGACCCTAGGATGCAAGCCATCAGGTCCAGGGGATTTATCCGCCTTGAGTCCCATTATTTTACCAAGTACCACTTCCTTAGTGATTTTAATCGTATTTAGTTCCTCCCCCGCTAGAGCCCCCTGTTTGTCCAGTGTTGGGATATTCTTAGTGTTCTCTACTGTAAAGACTGATACAAAATAATTGTTCAGTGTTTTTGCCATCTCCATGTTTCCCACCATTAATTTCCCGGTCTCATCCTCTAAGGGATCAACATTTACTTTAGCCACCTTTTTTCTTTTTATATAACTATAAACTTTTACTGTCTGTTTTTATATTTTTTGCTAATTTACTTTGATAATCTATCTTCCCTTTCTTAATCAATCTTTTAGTTATTTTTTGCTGTCTTTTAAAGACTTCCCCATCTTCCATCCTCCCACTAGATTTGGCTACCTTATATGCCCTTGTTTTTAGTCGGATACTATCCTTAATTACTTTACTTAACCACGGATGGCTATCTTTTCTTTTACACCCTTTTTTCCTCAGTGGAATATATTTTTTTGGGAAGTTGTAAAATAACTCCTTAAATGTACACCACTGATCATGTACCGTCTTACCCTTTAATCTATTTTCCCAGTCCACTCTAATCAATTCCGCTCTCATACCTTCATCGTCTCCTTTATTCAAGCTCAGCACGCTTGTTTGAGATCCAAACTTCTCACCCTCTAATTGAATATGGAACTCAGCCATGTTATGGTCACTCATTCCAAGGGGATCCTTTATTAGGACATTTTTAATTAATCCTGTCTCATTACACAGGACCAAGTCTAAGGTTGCTTGCCCCCTGGTCGGTTCAGTTACATACTGCTCAAGAAACCCATCCCTAATACATTCAATGAACTCATCCTCAAGGCTGCTCTGCCCAATTTGATTTGTCCAGTTAATATGATAATTAAAATCCCCCATAATTATAGCTGTTCCCTTATTACAAGCCTCAACTATTTCCTGATTAATACTCCATCCAACAGAGTTGCAACTGTTCGGAGGCCTATAGACTACACCCACTAGTGTTTTTTTCCCCTTATTATTCCTTATCTCCACCCAAACTGTTTCATTATCCTGCTCCTTTGACCCAATATCATTTCTCTGTATTATAGTGATTCCTTCCTTTATTAACATAGTCACCCCACCTCCTCTCCCTTCCTGCCTGTCCTTCCTGATTGTTAAATAACCTGGTATGTTTAATTCCCAGTCATGGTCACCCTGCAGCCATGTTTCTGTAATGGCCACAAGATCACACCCATATGAGGAGTTGAGGAGTGTGCGAGAGGTACAACGGCAGAGTATCTCAGCATAGTCTGTGTTGTAGGTCGACTTGAGTGGGTTCGTTATCTGTAGTCCTTTCGGGATCTTGTCTGCTTTCTTGCATCTCTGTAGAAACTTGATGTCTGTGTTGATATGCGCGATCTTCTTGGAGATCCTCTCCACTTTGAGCCGACAGTTTGTGGTGTTGATAGTAGCCATGGTGTGGAGATGCCGGAGTTGGACTGGGGTGGACAAATGTAAAAAGTCACACAACACCAGGTTATAGTCCAACAGCTTTATTTGAAATCACAAGCTTTCGGAGCGCTGCTCCTTCATCAGGTGAAGTGGAGAAATGCATAATGACACAGCTTATATAGTCAGAGAATAATGTCAGATGTATACAGGTAATCTTTCCAACTGCCATTTATCACACATCGGCAGAGAGATAATCACAGCAATCAAAGGTGTGAATGGTGTCCAAACAGGTCAGTCAGGAAAACATTACATCAAAGATCAAGTGGTGGGGTCACAAGGGGTCAAATATTGCAGATGCTGGGGTCTGTATGAAAAACAAAAAAACAGACAAAAAACATTTTTTTTGCTGGAAATCACAGCAGGTCCGGCCGCATCTGTATAGAGAGAACAAGCCAATGTCGACTCGAGTCTGGATGACCCTGCATCAGGTGGGATTACATGTAGCGTGACGTGAACCCAAGATCTCGGTTGAGGCCGTACTCATGGGTGCGGAACTTGGCTATCAGTTTCTGCTCGACGATTTTGCGTTGTCGTGTGTCTCGAAGGCCGCCTTGGAGAATGCTTACCCGAAGATCGGAGGCTGAATGTCCTTGACTGCTGAAGTGTTCCCCGACTGGGAGGGAACACTCCTGCCTGGTGATTGTTGTGCGGTGTCCGTTCATCTGTTGTCGCAGTGTCTGCATGGTCTTGCCGATGTACCATGCTCCGGGGCATCCTTTCCTGCAACGTATGAGGTAGACAACATTGGCCGAGCCACATGAGTATGTACCATGTACCTGGTGGGTGGTGTCCTCACATGTGATGATGGTAACTGTGTTGATGATCTGGCATGTCTTGCAGAGGTTGCTGTGGCAGGGTTGTGTGGTGTCGTGGTCGCTGTTCTCCTGAAAGCTGGGTAATTTGCTGCGAATGATGGTCTGTTTGAGTTTAGGCAGCCGTTTGAAAGCGAGTAGTGGAGGCGTGGGGATGGCCTTAGCGAGGTGTTCATCGTCATCAATGACATGTTGAAGGCTGCGAAGAACATGGCGTAGTTTCTCCGCTCCGGGGAAGTACTGGACGACGAAGGGTACTCTGTTGGTTGTATCCCGTGTTTTTCTTCTGAGGAGGTCGATGCGATTTTTCGCTGTGGCCCGTCGGAACTGTCGATCGATGAGTCGAGCATCATATCCCATTCTTACAAGGGCGTCTTTCAGTGTCTGTAGGTGTCCATCGCGTTCCTCCTCGTCTGAGCAGATGCTGTGTATTCGCAGGGCTTGTCCATAGGGGATGGTTTCTTTAACGTGGTTAGGGTGGAAGATGGAGAAGTGAAGCATTGTGTGGTTTTCTGTGGGCTTGCGGTAGAGTGAAGTGCTGAGGTGTCCGTCTTTGATGGAGATTCGTGTGTCCAAGAATGAAACCGATTCTGAGGAGTAGCCCATGGTGAATTTGATGGTGGGATGGAACTTGTTGATGTTATCGTGTAGTCTTTTCAGTGATTCTTCGCCGTGGGTCCATAGGAAGAAAATGTCATCTATGTATCTGGTGTATAGCATTGGTTGGAGATCCTGTGCAGCGAAGAAGTCTTGCTCGAACTTGTGCATGAAGCTGTTTGCGTATTGGGTTGCGAATTTGGTCCCCATGGCTGTTCCGTGTGTTTCGGTGAAGAAGGGGTTGTCGAAGGTGAAGACATTGTGGTCAAGGATGAAGCGGATGAGTTGTAGGATGGCGTCTGGAGATTGGCTGTTGTTGGTGTTGAGTACTGAGGCTGTCGCAGTGGTGCCGTCATCGTGGGGGATACTGGTGTAGAGTGCGGAGACGTCCATCGTGGCGAGGAGTGTTCCTGGTTCAACTGGTCCGTGGGTGCTGAGTTTCTGTAAGAAGTCTGTAGTGTCGCGACAGAAGCTGGGGGTTCCCTGTATGATGGGTTTCAGGATGCCCTCAACATATCCTGGACAAGCCCTGCAAATACACAGGATCTGCTCAGACGAGGAGGAACGCGATGGACACCTACAGACACTGAAAGACGCCCTTGTATGAACGGGATATGATGCTCGACTCGTCGATCGACAGTTCCGACGGGCCACAGCGAAAAATTGCATCGACCTCCTCAGAAGACAAACACGGGACACAACCAACAGAGTACCCTTTGTCGTCCAGTACTTCCCCGGAGCGGAGAAACTACGCCATGTTCTTCGCAGCCTTCAACATGTCATCGATGATGACGAACACCTCGCTAAGGCCATCCCCACGCCTCCACTACTCGCTTTCAAACAGCCACCTAACCTCAAACAGACCATCGTTCGCAGCAAATTACCCAGCTTTCAGGAGAACAGCGACCACGACACCACACAACCCTGCCACAGCAACCTCTGCAAGACATGCCAGATCATCAACACAGATACCATCATCACACGTGAGGACACCACCCACCAGGTACATGGTACATACTCATGTGACTCGGCCAACGTTGTCTACCTCATACGTTGCAGGAAAGGATGCCCTGGAGCATGGTACATCGGCAAGACCATGCAGACACTGCGACAACGGATGAACGGACACCGCGCAACAATCACCAGGCAGGAGTGTTCCTTCCCAGTCGGGGAACACTTCAGCAGTCAAGGACATTCAGCCTCTGATCTTCGGGTAAGCATTCTCCAAGGCAGCCTTCGAGACACACGACAACGCAAAATCGTCGAGCAGAAACTGATAGCCAAGTTCCGCACCCATGAGGACGGCCTCAACCGAGATCTTGGGTTCATGTCACGCTACATGTAACCCCACCTGATGCAGGGTCATCCAGACTCGAGTCGACATTGGCTTGTTCTCTCTACACAGATGCGGCCGGACCTGCTGTGATTTCCAGCAAAAGAAATGTTTTTAGTCTGTTTTTTTGTTTTTCATACAGACCCCAGCATCTGCACTATTTGACCCCTTATGACCTCACCTCATTGTTCTTTGATGTAATGTTTTCCTGTCTGACCTGTTTGGACACCATTCACACCTTTGATTGCTGTGGTTATCTCTCTGCCGAGGTGTGATAAATGGCAGTTGGAAAGATTACCTGTAAACATCTGACATTATTCTCTGACTATATAAGCTGTGTCTTTATGCATTTCTCCACTTCACCTGATGAAGGAGCAGTGCTCCGAAAGCTTGTGATTTCAAATAAAGCTGTTGGACTATAACCTGGTGTTGTGTGACTTTTTACATTTTTCCACCCCAGTCCAAATCCGGCATCTCCACACCTTGAATAAAGACTTATATGAGAGTATGTTTAATCTAGCACTACTTACAAAGATTACCACAGAGTTAAAAACCTACTCCGGAGAAAGCCTACAGACATGTGGACACATGGAATGTACAGTTCAACACAATGGCCTGTCAGTAAAGCTGCCTATTATTGTAGTGATCTAAAAAACAGGCCAACCCTCATGGGCAAAGACTGGTTGGGAAAGTTAAAACTAGACTGGAAAAACATCATCAGTGTAGATGCTTCAAAGAAGCGACTTGACACAATGCTAAACAAGTACGATAGCATGTTCACAGATAGTTATGAGGGCATCACTGGGTATGGCACGTATATCTGCATCAAGTCCAAGGCAAAGCCTGTCTATTGTAAGGCAAGGCTGGTCCCTATGCGTTGAAAAGTCAGGTGGAGGAAGATCTAGCGAAGCACAGAGAGAGCGGAGTGCTAGTAAAAACTGACAAAAGTGAATGGGCTACCCCAGTTCTGGTAGTGCCCAAAGCAGACCAGACTGTAGGCTTGTGTGGTGACTACAAAGTTACTATCATTCAAGCAGCTGATGATAAGTAGTAGCCATTAACTACATCGCAAGATTTGTATGCAGCACTATCTGGGTCAAAGGTTTTCTCCAAACTTGACCTGTCACAGGTTTACGCTCAGCTGAATGATGAAAAAGGGAGTCAACGATATCCCACTATCAACACACACAAGGGACTGTACTCATTCACCAAGCTGCCATATGGTGTAAAGTCCTCCCCCAAAATCTTCCAGGCTACGATGGATAAGATTTTGCAAGGAGTTCCAAATTGCTTATGCAATCAAGACGATGTGCTGATCGTAACAAGCAGCAGGGAAGAAAATCTAGACGTGTTAGATATAGTGCTTCAAAGTGTAGGGGTACACAAAATTCCCTCAGCCCCCAAAGATCGGGAAATATTAATCCACATCGTGGACGAAGACTTTGTGTGATTTTAAATTGCCTCTGGGTTGGACAATGTTTTAAAACCTACCCAGAACCTCAATAGGGCTGCGTTAAAAATGCTTGTAGGCTAGGCAGCACTTGGACACTGGAATCAAAGAACATTGTGAAAATCGCACACTTTAAGATTGTACATTTTATTAAAAGATGTACTCTTGAGTTTTGGACTGTTAAAAATAGCTGAACAGACCTCATGGAAACAGAATTTCAAAAGGGCAGACAGGCTGTAAGCATATGAATGGAGCCCAAGCTGTCAGTCACCCTATGGCATTGGGTTGGTCCGGTAACCTACTAGCTGTTTGTTTACACTGGGGAGTAGCCCGTTTGAATCTGCCAATCAAAGGCAGTTCAGGAAGTTCCCTCCCTGCAGAGATAATCGATTTGTTTACAGAAACTGCTACAAGGATGTTCGCACAAGGGATTAAACTACTTGACTGCAGTTTCGAGTGACCACAAAACAATGGGTTTCTATTTACACTCCTCCCAAGCTGTTTACATAGTAATACAACTCCATTCAAAACCCATCAGGATGATTGAAAACCCAATCAAACTACTGCAGCTTTATTCGAAAGCCGTCACAGACAATGGACACATTTAAACTGCAACTTCATCCAAACCCGTCCCAGACAAGTGGACAGTTTGGATCTCTTTTGTTTTAGCCCAGAAACATCAGATCTGGGCGGGCCGCAAAAAAAGAGGTATAAAAGATAGCTTCCCAGAAGCATCTCTCTCTTCTCTTTTACTCTTTGGACTGCAGGTGAGCAAGGCTTCTGACCCACTAACAAGACAACCTAGTGAGAAGTAAAGGGGTGGTAATTTAAGGGAAATGTTGCTAAGATTGTAAGATTAACATTGTAGCCATTTATCCCTTCTTTTACCATCTGCCTTCCCCTGTTAAGCAATTTTACCGTGATTACTTTGATCGTGTGGTGTTGTTTCTTTAGTTTTAATAAAATTTGACTTTCTTGCATCCAGACCATTTGTGCATTTTTAATATATCATTAATTATAAGTTCCTCCAGTCAGAACTGGAAGGAGGATTTAAAGATTTGAAACCGCTGATTGGAATTGGTCACAATGCAGTGGCAAAAGTCTGCCTGACCAGGTAAATTACTGTAAACCAGGTAAAGGATGCCCCCCTACAAATTGGCGACCATGGCAGGACTGGAGGCAGTTTTTGATATAAGTGTTCTGGATCTGGAGAAAGCATGAGCTCTTGCTTTTCTTGCTTTCAGTCTGTGGGTAGCCCTGCAGAAGTTAACGGCAGCGTGTAAGCTGACCTATTATGGTATAGGTGGCTGGTTTAAGAAGGGTGAGATGAGGTTGCGGGAGGAGGTTACAGAGGCCAAAAATCAGGAGTCAGAGTTTGAAAAATGCCAGGCGGAGGTAGAACACCTCATAAGAGAGGTGAATGAGGCCAGAGATAGTGGGATGAGGGTGCGGGAAGAAAATGCACACCTCACACTAGAGGTCACAAAATGCCAGGCACAGATAGAGCGCCTTGTGCAGGAAGTCACAGAGGCTAGGGACAGTGAGGTGAGGCTGCAGGAGGAAAACGCACACCTCACCCGAGAAGCTAGCGAGGGCAAAAGCCATGCGAGGCACAAGATAGAGTTCCTAAAGTGCCAAATTACAGAAGCAAAGAGTAACGAGATGAGACTGCGGGAGGAGAATGCCCGCCTCACCTCAGAAGTAACAGAGCAGGAGGAAAAGGTTAGGGAGGTAAAAGCAGCTTATAAGCTGGCCTGCGACCAAAGGTTTAGTGGAGCAGATCATACCCCATGTAACAGAAAGATAGAGAGTTTGGGTATGGAGTTACTAAGGACTAAAGGGATGGTATGTCTCATAATGTGAAGGGAAGTCCGTCGGACAGTACCAGCAGCCCAAATCAAACTGCCCCACAGGCAGCACCCAGAACAGAGCTGGCTAGGGAATTAGAGATCCCAAGACCGCAGCCCACAGCTCCAAGTTTTGAAGGAGCTCTGGCAGCAAGAAGGGGTAGACAATGGGGTGGTAGGAGAACGCCAGCAGGTCCCGCTAGGCAGGCTGGGACCAGGACCAGTGTACCCCCTCCGACAACGGAGGTACGGTCCGCCCATGAACGATAATGACACAGGGGCTGTTCAGCAAACCTATCTGGTACACTTGTAGGGGGTTTCTCTTGCTTGCTCTGGTCTCCTGTCAGGCTTCTTGCAATAATTACCCGTGAGTGGTTCGACCCACTCGCCCCTACGGTCCTAGACCTTGGACTT
This sequence comes from Somniosus microcephalus, assembly GCF_052327205.1. Classification (NCBI taxonomy): domain Eukaryota; kingdom Metazoa; phylum Chordata; class Chondrichthyes; order Squaliformes; family Somniosidae; genus Somniosus; species Somniosus microcephalus. Next base: position 52,709,962 of record NC_140996.1, on the reverse strand, counting down.
AGGTGCAGGGAGCTTTAGTGCAGAAAAGCTCAATAGACCAGGTCGAATAGCACGAAATGGATGCCTTTATTGAACAGTTTGCAGCATTATAAAATACATGTCATATGCACAGATTAAAGCAACTACAAGCATGCACACATCTATAAACTTAACTCTATAGAAATGGGGAACACATGGCACATCGTAAAAGGGGTAACACATTACAATTACCCTTAACCCCCTCCCCTGGACCTAACTAAGTTTCGATTTGAGGGACTCGGGATCATGCTCACCATTTTAAGAATTGCGAAAAGGGCTTTGCAGTCTTTCGACACAGCTTTCCGTCGTCACGTGGGTTTGGAAGCTTCTGGCGCAGCTTGTTTTCCTCTTGGTTCTCCTGCGATGAGCGCTCGCCGATGTGATGTTGACGAACTGGAGTGCCAGGCCCTGGGTGTCTTCCTGGGTCGTCGATGATCTCCCGATGACTCTTTATACAGTCGTGATTGTCCTTCTGAGAACTGGGGTACCTGGGCCTTGAGTGTCTTCTTCTCCGGCCTGGGTCGTCGATGATCTCCTGACAAAAGTACCCGGGCCTCCCGCGTCGTCTTCCCGTCGTGGCCGGGCCTTGCTTGGCTGAGCTGGCTTCCAAGCCAAAATCTTCTCGTCGTCTTCTCGTCGTGGCCGGGCCTTGCCTGGCCGAACACCGAACACGGTCCGAACCGAAGTGCTGCTTGGTTCTGATGGAGTCTGTCCCGAAGCGTACCGATGGAGAACTCACTGATGGACTTTACTTAATCCACAGTTATACTTTTTGGAACATTCTTATCTCCCGCCAAATCATAGTCCTGTCTTTGTAATAATTTTGGCGGGCAGAACTCTCTGCAGGGGTGTTTTGTCTTCATAACGGGAGTCGGTGATAGCTGAACTGGCCTTCCTGGGCCGATAATGTCTTTGCTTTGTTACCGTAACTTGGTTTGTATATTGATCGGTCTGGAGATTGCCCTGGATGGCTGTTAAACGGCTTCTCTTTGTACAGTGTAATGGGCTTAAGCGTTCGTTCAATTGTCCGCCCATTTCTTGATGGGTCTCATCCTGCCACCCAAATCTGTCCTGTCCTTATAATCTAATCAATATGTATACTCAGTTCCATGAGTTTCGGCTTCCCGAAACTGGTTTTCGCGGGCTTTTAATGTCCTCAATCCACAAGCCTGTCTGGCTTGCAGTAACAGAAATTCAAATGGTCCCAGAAGCTGGTCACGAGGTCTGGCGGCCATTTTGTGTGCCCTTTTATCAAAGGTTTCTCTGTATAAGCTTCTTTTGGTCAATAAAGCTGTTTTATTAACCCTACCTTCCTACGTGATTATTTAATGACAATTTCGCGAATCTTACACCTATGATACCCAACAGCTCAGCGGCCTCGTGAAACATATTCCCCTGCTCTCCGAAAAGGGAGACCCCTCAATGCACTTCCAAGAGATAGAACAGGCGCCTGTGTTAACGGCTGTGATGACGAAGAGAAAGCCAAAACGTTGCTTTTCTCTGTAGATAGTAAGCTCTATCAGACCCTTTCAGATGAGGCTAAGAGAGGGCAGAAGGGTTTGAGGACCTAAAGGAGGAAAAATTGGAAGCCATGGGTGCGAACGACGGCAGTCCGTTTGATCGCAAAGGGAAAACACTGCAGAAGGAAGGGGAGACCCCACAGGCATTTGCAGACAGGCTGTGGCCAGTCTACAACAGCACGTGTACAGGGGGACAAGATAGGGCACACCTGAACCAGCGGCAGCGGACCCAATGTCTTTGTTGCCTGGTGTCCAATTGCCTGCCCCAGATAAAAGCAAAGGCTGAAACTTGGTTTGACCACCAAGACCCCCTAGCAACCGAAGAGACTGTAATCCAGCCGCTCACGGCAGCATATAGGAACGGTAGGAATAGTGGGACCCCCCAGCAAAAGGGTAAGGTCCACGAGGTTAAATCTGGGACTCAATACAAGAAAGAGTGGCACCAGGAGGGAAGCCGTCCCTCCCAGAACAAGGTCACTTGTTACAGGTGCGGGGAGGATGGCCACTGGTGCAGGGATTGCAAAAAGCCTGGGAGAGACCCCCGCAGCCCCAACTCAGAAGGCAGAGACAGAAACTCCTCCCGATACAGTCAAGTCCGTCATGGAGTCGATAAGATCTTTCCTCAGGGCCAATCAAGGAAAGGTAGCAGCCATCAGTGGTGCTGCAGCCCCCTCGCCCACCTCTGCTGCCCCACTATGACTAGAGCCCACACAACCTGTCTACCTGTTTAATCTCCGATACGATGAATGGAAGAGACCACTCGTACAGATGGAGGTAGAGAAGGTTACAGGGACTTATCTCTTGGATACGGGGGCATCATGCACCGTGATCCATATGGATAATCCCACCACCTCACCTCTGTCTAACGGGGTTCCATACATACTATCGGGATTCACCAGTCAGGAGCAGGCGGGGGTATACTTCAAGCCGCTCTCAATCGGCCTGGGCACGATCCGGACCAAATGGACGTGCATCCTGGCAAGGTGGGATGCGGAGGGAGGAAAGGGGATCCTAGGAGCCGACTTCCTGGTGGGCCATGGGATCCTCGTGGATCTCCGCAATCATTGCCTGTGGGGAGCCAACACGGGTGGAGAGGGAGGTGTAGTAATCATCCCCAGCAAGGAAGGGAAGGGGACCTTGTGTACTGTGAAGCCCAAAGAAGGTTACGACCTCGGGCTCATGGTAAATGGTGACCCGGAGGCACTGCAGGCAGTCATGCAGGCAAACCTCACAGCGTTTGCCATGCATAAATACGACTGCGGGAGGATCACAGGGTTTGAGGTTAAAGTAGACGGGGACCCCATGGCCCGACCACAGAAGCAGTACAATTTCCCCAAGGAGGCAGAACCCGACATGGAGGCAGCTATCACCTCCTTAGTTAAACAGGGAGTGTTGAGGCCCATAGCCACTCATGTTAACTCTCCGCTTTGGCCGGTCAGAAAACCGGACAATACGTGGAGAACCACGGTGGACTATTGGGTGCTTAACAGCAATATCCCAGCCTGTGCACCCACGGTGGCAGCAGTTGCCGACCTGATAGGAAGTATTCCAGCATCCGCAACCATTTTCACAGTGCTGGATATTTCTAACGGGTTTTGGTCCATCCCTTTAAGGAGGGAGGATCAGTACAAGTTTGCTTTTACCTTTAAGGGGCAACAGTACACGTGGAACTGCTTGCCACAAGGTTTTCATAACAGCCCCAGCATCTTCCACCAGTGTATGGCAGATAGTTTAAAAGATTTCAGCCAGCCCACATAGTTGGTCCAATACGTGGATGACATGCTCCTGTTCACTGATTCAGGAGAGGAGCATGGCCCGCTATTAGCCAAACTGCTGGAGCTGCTGAGGAAAAGGGGTTTCAAGGTAAACCCAAAGAAAGCGCAGATCGGCCAGCAGGAGGTCAAATTCATGGGTCTGACCGTCCGCACTGGAGAAAGGGCCATAGATAAGGCAAGAAGGGAAGCGGTCCAGGAGTTACCAATTCCCAATTCAGTAAGAGGGGTGAGGTTGCTCCTGGGATTGACGGGGTACTGCAGGGATTTTATAGAGGACTATGCAGCCACAGCGGCCCCTCTGCTCCGTCTCCTAGACAAGGGAGTGGAGTGGTCCTGGGATGAGGGATGCCAGGTGGCATTTGTTAAGTTAAAGGGAGACCTGCAGACCGCACCAGCCCTAGGAGCGATAGATGGGAAAAGGGAGTTTTTTCTGGAGGTAGCATCCAGTGGGGATAGCCTGAGTGCTGTGCTGCTCCAAGAGTGGCACGGTAGGCTGAGACCCATGGTCTATTCCTGCAGAATACTCACTGATGTAGAGAGGAGTTACTCAATGTGAAAGGCACCCTTTAGCCACATATTGGGCTGTGAAGAAATCCCGGATCTTCGCAGGCACCTCTCCCATCACCCTCCTCACACACCACACACCCAGTCAGATGATTCTGGATGGGAGGATTAAAGATGGGACAGTCTGCAGCACCCGCATTGCGCGCTGGACCCTTCTCCTATCACAGATGGATCTGAAGGTAAAGGGCCATTGCGAGCCAAAGCTTGCGGCCAATATGGTATACCCTGGAACAGCCCATCGATGTTACATAGATGGGGTATGGGATGTGAACATAGGTTTACGGGCCGGGATACATCCAACGGGCCGCAAGATCTATGTAGACGGTTCCAGCTGGAGTACGACTCACGGGTTGCGGGATCTTTGACCCAATGGCAGACATTGCCTTGGCAATCTAGCTCCCTAACACCATGAGTGCCCAGCAGGCTGGACTGTCCGCGGTGATGTAGGTGGCTACACACCCCGACATCTTCCCTACCCCATATATGATTTGCTCTGACAGTATGTTCACTTGCAACTCATGTACGGAGTACCTGGCCATCTGGTCCTGTCGTGGGTATACCTCCGCCGACGGGAAGCCCTTGACAATAAAGCCCCTGCTGATGAAAATCCTGGCAGCTGTGGGGGAGGAAGGTGCAGTTTTCATCCATAAGGTGAAAGCCCATTCCTCCACAGAACCCCGCAGCCAGGGCAACTAGCAAGCCGATATGCTGGCCAAGGAGGGTGCACGTGCAGGCACTTTCTGGGACCCATATGAGTCCGGGCCAGTGGCAGCGATTACAAGCAGGGATGGGACACAGGGAAAATCAGGAATAGTGTTGGCCCCGGACCTTAAAACGGCCCAGGCCCAGGACACCGTCCTAAAGGCAGTAATTAGCGCAGTGATGGAGGGCAAAAGGATAGAGGGCCCCTAAAGCACAGCCCCTCTCACCGTAAGGGAGGGCATGCTGTTCAAGGCAGAACAGTGGGTAGTACCCCAGCAACACTGGAGGGAGTTCCTTCAGCTGGCGCATGAGGGGCCGGGAGCAGGGCACCCGGGCCTGAGACCACCTGGCAACGGCTGGAACAGGCGGGATGGTGGCCAGGACTCCGGGATGATGTCCGTGAGTTCTGTGCTAGCTGTCTGGTGTGTGCAGCAAATAATCCCGACCCCCACAAAAGGAAGGTGCCCATGGGACACATTAGGAGGGTTGAGGGACCATGGCAGTCAATCCAGATCGACCATATAGGGCCCTTGCCCAACACCCATGGAGGCTACAATACTGCCTCATCCTGGTGGATGTGTTTTCCAAGTGGGTGGAAGCCTTCCCCTGCAGGACGGCCACAGCAATGGGGACTGCAAAGATCTTGGTGAAGGAGGTGTTCTCGCGGTGGGGACTGCCCCAGTTCATGGAGTCCGACCAGGGAAGCCACGTCACTGGCCAAGTCATGCAGAACACCCTCATGCTGCTCGGTATCAAAGGGAAGTGGCACGTAGCCTACAACCCACGGTCATCAGGGATTGTGGAGCATATGTACCGTACCCTTGAAGAAAGATTGAGGAAAGAGGCCGTGGGGTTGCGTCAAAAATGGGCAGAAACCCTACCTCTGATCCTCATGGAGATCCGGGCCAGCCAGTCCAAAAGTACAGGGCATTCACCACATGAGCTCATGACCGGCAGAGTTGAGGACCCCCACTCATGTCCTTGCCCCAGTCCTCACTGAAAGACAACTGCAGGAAATAAACCGGGATAAATTTGCCTGAACCCTCCTAGAACACCTCAAATGAATTTATGGGCAGGCAGCAGACAGCATGGGGAAGCAGCATCGGAATAACCGGCTGCTGCTCGAGCCTAGCAAGAGCCACAAGTGGGAGGTAGGAGACCTAGTGATGGTAAGAAACTATGCCTGGGTGGGAAGTTTGGAGCCACTCTAAATGGGACCCTATCGTATAGTTGATAGGGCCAGTCCCATGGTCTATGCAGTAAAACTACCCCGGTGCACAAAGTGGTTCCACGCCAACCAATGTAAATTGTATAAATCTGACCATACAAGTTCAATTTCACAGGCTGTAAAGAGAGGCGCTGTGGCTTGTTTCAAGGGAAAAGTTGTCCGGCCCACCAATTGGGATACTTCCCCGCCCCAGTTGGACCTAAGTTTTGGCCAAAGTTTAAATTTGAACCAGTTATTTAGTTCAGAAACAGAGAAACCGCAGCCTGAGAGTAGAAATCTGCAGGCTGCTGTGAGTTCATTCACAGAAAATTGCTTGGGGGGCCTGTTGTGTCTCCTTGTGTTCTTATTATTATATATATTACAGACTCTTTTAGTTCATTTTAGTTAGTGCTTTTACTTTGCTGTATCCTTGCTTTGTTACATTGCTGCCGCATGGTGCGGAGTGATACAAGATGTCCGACGCTGCACTGTGCACTGCCCATGCACAGTGTGCCACATAGCAATATAACTACACCATACCAAAGTAGTTCCATACCAAAGTATTTCCATTTAACGATGTGATACTATAACAATGTAACATCCCTCTTTCTCAAAAAACTAAAAAATGAAATTTACCAATTTAAATTAACAAATATTATATCTAAACTATTATTATCAACTACAAAGAATCTTGTGTTTTTTTTTATTCACAATATCGCTCAGGTGGTTGGATGTTGTCCCTCCATCTTGTGGATTTGGTGGTGACCATTCCTCTCTGCGGTGTTTTGGTGTGTTCCGCTCTCGTTGTTGTTGTTGCTGTCGCCTTTGGAGTTGGAGTGTGCATGCTCGTGGTTGTTTGATTTGTAGCGCTTGTTTCTGGTGTTGTACTGCTTGTGGTAGCTGGTGTTGTCAATGTTGCTGATGTTATCTGCTGCTTATCCAGTTCAGGTGAAGGTCTGATGTGGAGTCTGTTCCGTCTGTATTGGTTACCAGGTTCAGTCTCTACAAAGTAGGATCTTGGAGTATCAGCTTTTCCAATGATCTTGGCTGGATTCGAGGTTTTCAACACCGGGCCTTGCACATGCACTGATTGTCTATTCAGCAATTCTGGTAGCGTCTTTGCATGTTTATCGTAATGTGTGCTTCCTATGATTTGTGCTTCTGCCAGCTTTTGTCTGAAGTCCTGCTGGTCCTGGGGAGGATGTATTTTTGATGGTAGTGTAGTCTTAAACTTCCTCCCATTCAGCAGTTCCGCAGGTGATTTCATGTCTGCTTTCAGTGGTGTTGATCTGAGTGATAGGAGGGCAAGGTCTTGGACTTCCCCCATCTCACTACTTTTGATGAGAGTTCTCTTGACAGTCTGGATCTGTCTTTCGATGAACCCATGTTCCCTTGGGAAATGTGGGGATTAGGTTACTATTTTGAACCCATACTTTTCTGCCAGAGCTCTGAATTCACTCGATGTGAACTGGGTTCCATTGTCACAGATTACCTTTTCCGGGATTCCTTGTTCAGCAAACAAGCTCTTTGCAATCTTGGTGGTAGTTGTGGCTCTCAAGTCTTTCATCCTTCTCTCAAAAGGAAACTTGGAATAGTAATCTGCTACTATGAGATACCATTCTTGATTGCACATGAAGAGATCTGCCCCAACAGTGTGCCATGGTCTTGATGATAGTTCACTAGGTATCATCTCCTCTTTCTGTTGTGCATTTCTGTATTTCTGGCATATACCACATGCAGAGACTATCTGTTCGATATTTTTGTGCCTATCCAGTATACAGCTGATCTGGCTCTCAGCTTGCATTTCTCCATTCCCATGTGGCCTTCATGTATGAGATGGAGAAGTTGTGTCTGCATCATCTTTGGCACGATGATCCTCGATCCTGCAAGGAGAATACCATCTCCTACTGCAATATCGTCTTTAATCATCCAGTATTGATGAATTGTCACCTGTACCCGCTGGATTCTCTCCAGCCACCCCTGTATTACTTGTTGTGTGAGTAGTTGCAACTCCTCATCTTTGCCAGTCTCATCTCTGATTTGACTGAGCTTTGTAGGAGAAAATTCACTAGGTGGTGGATTTTTACTGTTAGGCCCTCCACCTCGTGTTTCTCATATGGTGACAATCGAGACAACACATCTGCTAGCACCATTTCCTTTCCTGGCTTATATTTAAGCGTGAAGTCATAGCTTTGGATCCTTAGAAGTAGTCTTTGCAGTCTTGCAGGCGCTTTGCACAGATTCTTCTTATAGATCTGTTCTAGTGGACGATGGTCACTCTCTATTGTAAATCGCCTGCCATATAGGTATGTATGGAATTTCTCGCATCTGTACACTGCTGCTAATAGTTCTCTTTCTATGTTGGCGTATCTCGTCTCGGCTGACGTCAAGGCCTTTGATGCGAAAGCTATTGGCTTTCCTTCCTGCACCAGAACTGCCCCTAGTCCTCTGGTAGAAGCGTCTACTTGCAGAGTGACTGGTTTTCTTCTGTCATAATATGACAGACTTGTTTCTTTGCACAACAGTTCTTTAAGTTGTTTGAAATTCCTTTCGTGTGATTCAGACCACTGGTATTCGGCGTCTTCCTTCAATAGCTCTCTGAGATTTGTTGTATGTTCCAACATGTGTGGGATGAAAGAACTCATGTATTGGACCAAGCCGAGGTAACTCCTCAGCTCTTTCTTGTCTTTGGGTGGTTTCATTTCAGCAATCGCCGCAATCTTCTCTGGATTTGGCTTGACTCCCTCTGGTGTATAAATCATACCGAAGAATTGGCATTCCTTGACTTTAACTATGCACTTATCGGCATTTAACTTGATGCCAGCCTTCCTTGTACTCTCCATAACCTCATGTAGGTGCATGTCATGGTCTCTTTCATCTGCTCCATTGATCTGAATATCATCAGCTATTCCTATAGCTCCTTCACAGCCTCTGTATGTCTCATCTATTTTTTGTTGAAAGATATCTTGACTGACCTTTAGCCCGAATGGTTGCCGCAGGAATTTGTAATGCCCAAATGGTGTGTTGAATGTTGTCAGTGTTGTTGATTCCTCATCCAACTTCACGTTCCAATATCCATTTCTGCCATCTAGTTTTGAGTAAACCTTGGCTCCTGCCAGTGATGGCATAATCTCCTCTAGCATTGGGGTGGGATAGTGGTCCCTCTTTATTGCCTGGTTTAGATCTTTGGAGTCCAAACATACGCTGAGACGCCCGTTTGGCTTTTCTCGTACCACAATTGAGTTTACCCAGTCTGTGGGTTCAGTGACCTTTACGATCACTCCCTTTTCTTCCATCTCCTTTAGCTCTCTTTCAAGCTTTGTCTTCAGCTCGATGGGTACTTTTCATGGAGCATGGATAATGGGCTTTACCTCTGGATTGATGGTGATGTGGTATTGGAAATTTCCGAAACATTCCACCGTATCATCGAAACATTCCAGATACATGTCTATCAATTCTTTTTTACACTTGATTTGTGGGCATTTCTGTCAGCTCGTGATGCACTGAGATCAACCTCAACTTCTCGCAGCTGTTTAACCCCAGGATCACTGGCCCTTCAGTGTCGGTGACATAGAACATGCAGTTGATGTTCTTTCTTTTGTGTGTCCCTTTGATAAAGGTTATTCCGAGTTGTTTAATCTCACTCCCCCCATATGCTGTCAGCGTGACATTACATAGAAACATAGAAGATAGGAGCAGGAGTAGGCCATTCGGCCCTTCGAGCCTTCTCCGCCATTCAATGAGATCATGGCTGATCATCCAAATTCAGTACCCTGTCCCTGCCTTCTCCCCATATCCCTCAATCCCTTTAACCTCAAGAAATATATCCAACTCTTTCTTGAATATATTTAATGAACTGGCCTCCACCGCCCTCTGTGGCAGAGAATTCCACAGGTTCACCACTCTCTGGGTGAAGAAGTTCCTCCTCATTTCAGTCCTAAATGGCTTACCCCTTATCCTTAGACTATGACCCCTGGTTCTGGACTCCCCGGCCATCCGAAACATCCTTCCTGCATCGAGTCTGTCCAGACCTGACAGAATTTTATAGGTTTCGATGAGATCCCCTCTCAATCTTCTAAACTCCAGTGAGTATAAGCCCAATCGACACAATCTCTCCTCAAACGTCATTCCTGCCATCCCAGGTATCAGCCTGGTGAATCTTCGCTGCACTCCCTCCATGGCAAGAACGTCCTTCCTCAGGTAAGGTGAACAAAACTGCACACAATACTCAAGGTGCGGTCTCACCAAGGCCCTGTACAACTGTAGCAAGACATCCTTGTTCCTGTACTCGAACCCTCTTGCTACGAAGGCCAACATACCATTTGCCTTCTTAACCGCCTGCTGCACCTGCATGCTTACCTTCAGCGACTGGTGCACAATAACACCCAGGCCTCTTTGCACTTCCCCTTCTCCCAATCTGTTGCCATTCAAATAATAATCTGCCTTCCTGTTTTTGCCACCAAAGTGGATAACCTCACATTTATCCACATTATACTGCATTTGCCATGTTTCTGCCCAATCACCCAACCTGTCCAAATCGTACTGGAGTTTCACGACATCCTCCTCACAGCTTACCCTCCCACCCAGCTTTGTGTCGTCTGCAAATTTGGAGATATTACATCCAATTCCCTCGTCCAGAGCATAAATATATATTGTGAACAGCTGGGGTCCAAGGACCGATCCTTGCGGTACCCCACTAGTCACTGCCTGCCACTTGGAAAACGACCTGTTTATTCCAACTCTTTGCTTTCTGTCCGCCAACCAGTTCTCTATCCAATCAATACCTTGCCCCCAATCCCATGTGCCTTAATTTTGCACGCTAATCTCTTATGTGGGACCTTATCGAAAGCCTTCTGAAAGTCCAAATACACCACATCCACTGGTTCTCCCTTATCTATTTTACCAGTTACATCCTCAAAAAATTCCAGTAGATTAGTCAAGCATGATTTACCTTTTGTAAATCCATGTTGACTTTGTCCGATCCTGTCACTGCTTTCCAAGTGCTCTGCTATTACATCTTTTATAATAGACTCTAGCATTTTCCCCACTACCGATGTCAGGCTTACCGGTCTATAATTCCCCGCTTTTTCTCTACCACCTTTTTTGAATAGTGGGGTAACATTAGCTACCCTCCAATCCATGGGTACCGTTCCAGAGTCTATCGAGTTCTGGAAGATGACCAGCAATGCATCTACTATCTCTAGGGCCACTTCCTTAAGTACCCTGGGATGTAGACCATCAGGCCCTGGGGATTTATCGGCCTTCAGTCCCATCAATTTTCCTAACACCATTTCCCTACAAATACTGATTTCTTTCAGTACCTCCCTTTCAGCAGACCCTATGTTCCCCGACATCTCTGGGAGGTTATTTGTGTCCTCCTTTGTGCAGACAGAACCAAAGTATGTATTTAGTTGGTCTTCCATTTCCTTGTTTCCCATTATAAATTCCCCTGATTCTGACTGTAAGGGACCTACGCTTGACTTCACCAATCTTTTTCTCTTCACATATCTATAAAAGCTTTTACAGTCAGTTTTTATGTTCCCTGCTAGCTTACTCTCATATTCTATTTTCCCTTTCTTAATTAATCCCTTTGTCCTCCTTTGTTGGCTCCTAAACTGCTCCCAATCCTCAGGATTATTGCTTTTTCTAGCCAATTTAAACAACCATTTTTCCGGTAGCCATCTTCTCTCAGGTTTTCGGGAAAGATCTGCTGGTACAGTCTCAATGGGAGAATGTTGCTCTGAGTCCCTGTGTGCAGCTTCAACTTTAAGTTGATGGTTGTGGGCCGACCTTTGACCTTTTTTTTGATTTGGATGATGGTGTGCAATTCTCTCCTTGGAGTATTTTCTGCTCTGGACATCTCGTGAAGCTGTATCTTTATCGTTTCGATGTTTAGTGCATTGTCGTGATCATCATCATCATCCTGCTCATCCATGGCATGGATATTGCGTTTCTTTCTCTGTTTCTGCTGTCCGCCTTTGTTTTTGACGAATGTTCCTTTTTTCTTCATTCTGCACCTCTTTTCCCAGTGGTTTTCTTTGCCACATGCATTGCAGCTTGTTCCATATGCTGGACATTTCCTCTTGTGTAATCGTGCGGTCTTCCGCAATTTCTGCACATGTTTCCCCCATTGTCATGTGCATGTCTTTGTGTGTTGTACTTTTCTCTCATTCCTCCACTCTGTTGTCCATGTCAGAAGCCGTCCGCATGTCAGCCGTTTGAGAAATCAACGTTTTCATTTGCAGCTTCATGGCTTCATGAGCTCTCGCAGTATCTATAGCCTGTGTTATTCTGAGCTTATCTTTTCCTATCAGGGCTTTTTGTACCTCTACATGTACTGACCCTCATATTAGCTGGTCCACAAGCCTTTCCTCCATTTCCTTAAATTTACACTTGCTGGCTTCATTTCTCAGCCTTGTCAGGAAATTGTCAGCTGTTTCACCGGGTTCCTGTCTTAGACTCTGGAATTTGTATCTGTGTGTACGGTGATTGGATTTAGGCTCTAGATGGTTACTGAATTTATCAAAAATTGTCGCAGGGTTTTCCTTTTCAACTTCAGTCAAACTCCAGCTATTATACAAATCTAGACCTTTTTCTCCTGTCCGCAACAGAATGTAACTAACCTTTTCCTCTTTGATAGTACCCTTCAGGAAGCTTTTGAATGTAAGCTCACATTTCTGTTTGAACTTGCGGAATGCTTCTACTATATCGTCGGCTTCCCAGTTCATGAGGGGTTGCATTTGCACAGTCAGTGCAGCGGCAGCCGTCATTTTAGTTTCCCGTACGATTCACTCTCAATCACCTGTAGGGGGCATCTTTTACCTGGTTTACGGTAATTTATCTAGTCAGCAGCCTTTGCCTGTACTCTGACCAATTCCAACCTTTTATCTGGTTTACGGTAATTCACCTGGTCAGGCAGCCTTTTGCTGCTACACTGTAAACCAATTTAAACAGCAGTTTCGAATCTCTACCTGACCTTCCAGTTCTGACTGGAGGACATATAATTAATGATATATTAAAACGGACAACTGGTCTGGGTGTGAGAAAGTCAAACTTTATTAAACTAAAGAAAGTATAATCAAATTTAAACTATACCACACGAACACAGTAATTACAGTAAATTGCTTAACAGGGGAAGGCAGATGGCAAAAACGAGGGATAAATGTCTACAATATTAATTAAACAATCTTAGCAATTTCCCCTAAATTACCACCCCCGTAACTCTTTACTAGGTTGCCTTGCTGAGGAGTCAGAAAACCTGCTCACCTGTGGTCCAGCGAAGTGAGAGAGAGAGATAGCTTCTCAGGAGCTATCTTTAAATCCTGCCAACTCCTGCTGTTTGGCTGAAAGGGTCTGTTTGCAAAATTTGCGCCCAAAAGTCCAAATACACAAGAGAAAAGCTGTGATTGGCTGATTCAAAGTGGTTGGAGTGGTTTGGATGTATCTACCTTCTGGGGCCTAAGTGTACCCACCCACATCCGGAGTTCACCTGGGCTAAAACAAAAGGGAATCCAACTGCCCTATTGTTCAATTAATGGGTGATTCAAAATCCTCATTCATTCCTTAACTGTTCCATATCAAAAGTCCTTTCCATGGTTTCGGTGTATCCATTGTGTGTATAAGAGGTTTGAATGGGGCTGGACTTCTATGTAAGCAGAAGCCGATTGTTCTTCTGTTAAGTCAATAAACAAACATCGATTGCTTCTGAGAAGGGAAACTCCCTTTGATTGGCAGGTCTGACTGCCACTGCTTGATCCTCCCACTTACACAGACATCCACGAGCTACAAGCTGCTTTTGTCTTTCAGCCATGCTTTCTGACGGCCATTTTTTAAACCCCTTTTACAATTACCAAACTCCAGGGAACAATTTTATTAAAATGTACAGTCTTAAGGTGTGCAAATTTTCCCACAGAGCTCCTCGATTCTGGTGTTGTCCACGTGCTACAACACAGCATTTTGCCGTTCTGGGCACATTTAAAAAAACATTGTCCAACCCAGAGGCAATTCAAATCACATAATTCTTCGTCCACAATGTGGACCAATATTTTCCGATCATCTGGGATTTAGGGGATTTTGCAAACCCCTAAAGTCCGCCCTTTGGATACTTCCAACTTGATTGTAGTATCCACTCGAAGGAGTGAGCAAAAGTTTCTGACCCCCGACAAACAACCATCCCCTGTGTTTACCTATAGCTACCTACCACTTATCCCCCGACCCATCTATTTCCCTCAAATTTGAGAAAAAACTGTGGTACGGTAGGCATCTTACAGATAGAAAGTTTACAATAAGGGGTCTCATACCCCTGCATCACTTGTTACATTATACAGTGCAATCAAAATTTACAATCACTTGTTACATTATAACCTATTACAAAATGTTGCAATCTTAGCCATACAATGTAATCAAAATGATCCCAAGCACGGAGAGGGTCCTATGTCTCTGCTCAACTTGGAGTTGTAACAAAATGATCCCAAGCACGGAGAGGATCCTCTGCCTCTGCTCAACTTCGGGCTGTAACACAAAATACAAAATAAAATCTTGAACAACATGCTTAAACAAACCCCAACCATCACGTGCCAATGAGGGGTCGCGAAATTCGAGTGGGTATTGCTCCTCCCACCCGGGCAGTAAATGTTCCTTCCACCCCTCTTGAATGGTCTTAAACTTTTAAAACATGCAGAATGGATTTACAGACCAGCCTGCTCCGCCAGCCCCGAGCTGTTCCCTTGTCCCTTTATGGAGGTGGGGTACCCCTCATGTTTAAATTTACCTTGGCACAGACCGAGGCCGGGGAGTATGGGATCGCGACTCCCAGTCCCTCCCCCTCCCTTATTCCCTCGACTGGCTGCAGAAAATGACGGGTGCCTGTGTCGCGGCTCTCCCTGGCCCCACACGCCAACTTGGATCCCAGATCCGGCCACCCACTCATCCTCCCCAGCCACACTTACACTCTAACTTTGCCCGTGGGCCCGCGGGTGAGTTCCTCCCTTCCCCGAACGCACCCATGTGACTCTTGTGTCTCCCCCTCATCTTTACAATCTTTCCCGGGCCATCACCACCCACTCCCGGGGAATGCGTCCCTATCTGACAAGGCGCCCACGCTTCCCCACCATGACTCCTCAACAGCGAGGTCTCCCGCAAGTGAACTTCGGTCAGGATAGTGCTGGTTTGGGGGCCGTGCCCCACCCAACTGGGGCCATCTCTTCCACCTAGGAGGGGTAGGCAAGTTCCTCCGGACCCTGGCCGGTTTCTCCTGAATGTCACTGCAGGGTTTCCCTCTGGATTTGTCCAGTGGCGAGGTGATCCCCAACATTCCGTATCTGCATATCTTCATTCGATGTCCAGCACGGGCTGGGCGAACAGGGCTGCTTCTTCGTCCAATCTCCTGCGAAAACTTAAAAGGGCATGCAGCCATGTCTCTGACTTACCTGCTGCCTTAGGTGGAGGCGTGGTCGGGTCCCTCGACCTCGGACCAAAAATACAAACATTCGGCACACTTATAAACTTAAACTTTATACTTAAACTTAAAACTACCAGTTAATTTTAAACTTACAATTTACACCTTAAAGCAAGCTATGTACACATAACTATAACTCAAATGCTGCCCGTCTCCGGATGGCCAGGCTAATCTCTGGCACTGTCGCAGATTACTGCTGGCTGCAGCAAAGCTGGACTGCCTCCTGCCTCGAGTCCCTCGCAGCTTATGGCTGCTGGTTGGGGAACCCTGTTCTTTCGCTTCTCCCCGGTTCGGGAGCTGGCTCTCTGAGGCAGGTACTCTGGTGACCACTTTTTCTTGGCATGCGGATCCACGGAGACTTTCTGAGGAACGCCTCTGTGGGGGAAACTTTAGCTGGCGGACCCTGGGCCTGGGTCGCAGCCCTAGCTGGCTGGGAACATTCTCCCCCTGATGCAAACTTCCCGGACTGTATAATATAACTGGCAGACTGTCGGTACTCCGGGTTTGTCTCCCTTTCCCTACCCACTCCTGTGCTGGGTGTAAGATTCGAAAATTTTCAGCAAAAATCACGCAAGAAAACTGGATAAAAAAATAAGACTGTTTATTGACCAAAGTAAGCTTGCACAGAAAAACCTTTGATAAAAGGGCATACAAAATGGCCGCCAGGCCCCGTGATCAGTTTCTGAACCAGTTTATTTCTGTTACTGCAAGCTAGACAGGCTTGTGGATTGAAGACAGTAAACCCGCGAAAGCCAGTATCTGGGAACCGAAACTCAGAGCAACAGCATACATATTCAATGGATTATAAGTACAGGATGGGGCCCATCAAGATATGGGCGGACAATGTAAAAACACTTATACCCATTTATCGTACAAAGGAAAAACCGTTTAGCAGCCATCAAGGAAAATGTCCGGACCGATCAATATGCGAACCGAGCCGCAGTGACAATGCAAAGGACATTAACAGACATTATCGGCCAGGAAGGCCAGTTCAAGTTATCACCGGCTCCGTTACAAGACAAAGCGCCCCTGCAGAGATCTCTGCCCGCCAAAATTAATACAAAGACAGGACTATGATTTGGCGGGAGATAAGACTGTCCCAAAAGAGTATAACTATGGATTGAAAGTCCATCTAAGTTACTTCTTCACTGCTACGGCTTCTTGTTGGGCGACTTCAGGCTTCCATTTCTTCAAGAACTTTCTTCTACGAGGAACGAACGAAGGGCGGACGGTGCCCGGATCGGCGCCTCTTCCACTTTGGCAGATCGATGAAAACGTTTTCGTCTTTTTAAAGACGGACGGTTTCGGAAAAAGGACAACATGGCCGGTGTTCAGCCAAACAAGGCTCGGCCATGACGAGAAGATGACAAGGGTGGCCCGGGTACTGGGGTCGGGAGATCATCGACGACCCAGGCCGACGGAGAAGAAACCCTCTGGAGAACCGGCGATCGATGCCACAAGATTCTCCCATGTGCATAACCTGCATCTAGGTCTACTCCACGAACAAAAATCCACGACAGGCCTAGTGGATCTCAACCTTGACGAGCGCTCATCGAGGCTGGGTCTACCCCACCGCCTCGAGGGAGGAGAGAATATCGACTGCGCCAGAAGCTTCCAATCCACGTGATGACGGGAAGCGGTGTCAAAAAGGCTGCGAACCCCTTTTCGCGATTTCGAGAGTGGTGAGCATGATCCCAAGTTCCCCAGGTCGAAACTTAGTTTAGGTATAGGGGAGGGAGTTAAGGGAAATCGTAATGTGTTTCCCCTTTTATGATGTGCCGTGTGTTCCCCATTTCCATAGAGTCAAGTTCATAAATGTGTGCATGATTGTAGTTACTTTAATCTGTGCCTATGACATGTATTTTGTAATGCTTCAAACTGTTCAAAAATAAAAGCATCCATTTCGTGCTATTCAGCCTGGTCTATTGAGTCCTCTTCTCTGCACTACTGTTCTCTGCATCTAAGTCCAAGGTCTAGAACCGTAGGGGGGGGTGGGTCGAACCACTCAAGGGTAATTCTTGCACGAAGCCTGGCAGGGGGCTAGAATGGGCAAGAGAGCAGGAAAAAAACCCCTACAGAAATGGCGACCGCGGCAGGACCTTGGCAGCAGGAAAGTAGTATGTTAGATCAAGATCTGAATAAACGAAATGTGATGGATGAAAGAATAGCAGATTATGTTTTCAGAAAAGTCAACCTCACAAAACAATGGATATCTGATCTACTAAGGGATAGGCGCCCGCTAGACGCAGCCATCAAGTGGACAGCGGGTAGAGAGCATAAGAAATCTGTAGAAAAGGCGGTCTGGCTGATGTGCTACAAGAAGCAAGTCCAGCTTTTGGACCAGGTAGTTGCAGCACAGACAGTCCAGATCAACGGCTTGCTTAAAGACGTGGAGGAAAAGGTTGCGGGAGGTCAAAAACTGATTGAATCGCTTGACGCGCTGAATCAGGAACGCCGCTCTGTAATTCGCTGCCACGAAACCCGGGTAGAATATTTAAAATGTCAGGTCGTTGAGGCCAAGGCCAGTGAAGGTAGAATGAGAGAGAGGTGTTTCCGTCTAGCCAAACAAGTAGATGCCCAAGAGGAAAAGCTCCTGGGAGCCAGGGCAGCATATAAGATGGCCATGGAGGATAGATCTGAGAACACCGACCACAGCGCTTGCCGCCGGGAGCTAGAGGACCTGAGAAAGGCCCTAGCGAAGTCAAACGGGTTGGTGTGTCTCATAAATCCACCAGCGAGTCAGCTGTTGCTAGCCAAGGAATCCAAAAGACCGCTTCCACAAGAGGCAGTTGGGGTACCAACCCCCGAACCTTCTGCGCCTCCTGCCTATGAGGAGTCTTGGACTCCGGGACAGGAGACGGAGATGGTAGAGGAAGAGAGCCCTGAGGTAGAGCAACCCCAGACAGTAGAGTCGGGGCCGGCGCCAATGTGTCCAACGAGACACCGGAGGCTCGGTCCAAATGAAGAAAATGGCGATGACGGACCCCTTGAGAGTCAGATCATAATGCCTCATAGCGCACGACAGCTAAGAGAGATGATAAGCCACATCCCAAAATTCTCCGAGTCAGGAGATCCCTCCGTGCATTTCAGGGACGTGGAGCAGACCGCAGCAGTCAATGACTGCGACGGGGTTGAACAGTCTAAAATGCTGCTGTTCTCCCTGGACAGTTCGCTCCTCCAGTGTCTCCCTGACGAGAGCAAGAGAGGGCACAGGGACTATGAATTGCTACGGGATGAGATTCTGGAGATCATGGGAGAGGGGGACGGAACTCCGTTCCTCCGTTTAGAAAAGACAGTGCAGCTAGAGGGAGAACCCCCACGGGTTTTCGCCGACAGGCTGTGGCCAGTGTATCGGCGCAGCTGCCCGGGCGGGCCGGCCCGGGCCGGGCTGGATGGCGAACAAAGGGCTCACTGGCTTCGGTGCCTGGTAGCAGGTTGCCTGCCAGTAGTGAAGGAACAGGCCAAAGCATGGTTTGACCCCACTAACGCCCGCTCCACGGAGGAAGTAGTACTAGATCAGCTCACGATCAGTTATAGAAACAACAAGGGCAAGAAAACGCCTGTTGTGAAAGGAAAGGTGCATGAGGTGAGACCCGCAGCCTCTGCTAAAAAGGAATGGCGTCAGGAGGGAAATCGCCATCCCCAAGGCAATAGCAGTTGTTACGGGTGTGGGAAGGAGGGTCATTGGCGCAAGGACTGTAGGAATACTTGGAAGGATAAGAGGGAGAGAGCGTTCGCCGCAGCCCAAGATCAAGCCCAAGCCCGAGTCGCCAACGGCCCGAGAGTTTACCCAACACCAGCACAACCACAAGTGCAGGCCGCTGCCCCAACACCAGTCCAGAACCCAACCGTAGCCTTTGCCCCGAATAAAGGGGGTGGTGCGGTTGTGGACCCCGCTGCGATCGAGTCAGTCTTGGAGACTATGCGGTCTCTGATGACCTGGCAGGGGAAGGTAGCGGTTGCTAACAGCCCTATCGCCCCCGAGACCCCAGCCGAAACACCTAAATGACTGATGCCCGCGCAGCCCGTCTACTTGTGTCCGCTCCGCTATGACGCTTGGAGAAGACCTGTGGTGGAGATGGAGGTGGAGAAACAAAGGGGTAGTTACCTGTTGGATACGGGAGCTTCGTGTACCGTGATCCACACGGACAAACCTTTTGCCTCACCTCTGTCCGCCCAGGCTCCATATTTAGTAGTGGGTTTCACAGGTAGAGAACAGGCTGGCGCGTACTCCCTCCCGCTCTCCATTCAGTTGGGAGCGCTCCACACCACATGGACGTGCATCCTATTGAAGTGGAATGAGGGGGGGGGGAAAGGCATCCTCGGGGCTGATTTCTTGGTGGAACACGGGATCCTCATGGACCTGAGAAATCACTGTCTCTGGGGAGCCGAGGGCGGTTTAGGTAAGGTAGTCGTAATCCCGGGGAAGGAAGAAAAGGGGGCCCTGTGCACTATGAAGCCGTCAGGAGGTTACGATCTCGAGCTCATGGTAACAAACGTCCCAACGGACTTGCAGGCGCGTGTGTCAGAAAATCTGACCGCGTTCGCCACCCACAAGCACGACTGCGGGAGAGTCACTGGGTTCGAAGTCAGCGTAGACGGGGACCCCATGATCCGACCCCAAAAGCAGTATAATTTCCCCAAGGAGGCAGAACCCGACATGGAGACAGCAATATCTTCATTGGTACAGCAGGGCGTGTTGAGGACGATAGCCACCCACGTGAACTCCCCATTATGGCCGGTAAAGAAACCGGACAATTCGTGGAGAGCCACGGTAGACTACAGAGTCCTCAATAGTAATATCCCAGCCTGCGCGCCCACGGTAGCAGCAGTTGCAGACTTAATTGGGAGTATTCCAGCATCGGCGACCACATTCACGGTGCTGGACATCTCGAACGGTTTTTGGTCCATTCCGCTGCGGCGGGAGGACCAGTACAAGTTTGCCTTTACTTTCAAAGGGCAACAGTACACTTGGAACTGCTTACCACAGGGTTTTCACAACAGCCCCAGCATTTTCCATCAGTGCATGGCGGGGAGTTTGAAAGAGTTCAGCCAGCCCAACCAGATAGTGCAGTACGTGGACGACTTACTCCTGTTCACAGATACAAGGGAGCAGCACGGCCCACTGTTAGCCGAATTGTTGGAACTGTTAGAAAGGAAGGGTTTCAAAGTAAACCCAAAGAAAGCCCAGATCGGCCAGCAGGAAGTTAAATTCCTGGGTCTGGCCATCCGCGCTGGGGAAAGAGCCATAGATAAGGCCAGACGGGAATCTATACAAGATCTGCCGATTCCCAACACAGTAACGGGTGTAAGGTCCTTTTTGGGATTGACCGGGTACTGCAGAGATTTCATCGAGGACTATGCTGCCACAGCGGCCCCGCTACTTCGACTCTTACACAAGGGAGTCGAGTGGTCTTGGGACGAGGGGTGCCAGGCAGCATTCGAGAAGTTGAAAAGAGATCTGCAGACCGCGCCAGCCCTAGGGGACATAGATGGGGGAGAGGAGTTCTTTCTGGAGGTAGCCGCTAGTGGGGACAGCCTGAGCGCAGTGCTGCTCCAAGAGCGGCACGGCAAGCTAAGACCAGTAGTTTATTCCTCCAGGGTGCTCACGGATGTGGAGAGGAGTTTCTCCAATTGCGAACGGCATCTCCTGGCCACGCATTGGGCTGTGAACAGATCAGTGATCTTCACAGGGACCTCTCCCATTACGCTCCTCACCCATCACACCCCCACGAAGATGCTTCTGGACGGGAGGATTAAGGATGGGACCGTAAGCAGCGCTCGGATTGCGCGCTGGACCCTCCTCCTTTCCCAGATGGATCTCAAAGTTAAAGGCCTCTGCGCGCCAAGGCTCGCAGCCAATATGGCATATCCCGGGACAGCCCATCAATGTTCCGTAGAAGGGGTATGGGAAGTTAACATAGGTTTACGGGCCGGGATACATCCCACAGGCCGCGAGATCTACGTAGACGGTTCTAGCACTGTAGCTGACGGCAAGCGGCTCACAGGATGTGGAGTTTATGACCCTGCGGCAAACATTGCCCTGGCAATTAAGCTCCCCAGCACTATGAGCGCGCAGCAGGCTGAACTGTCCGCGGTGGCGTACGTGGTTACCCACCCCGAGATTTTCCCAACCCCATACACGATTTGCTCAGACAGCATGTTCACGTGCAATTCGTGTACAGAGTACCTCGCCATCTGGTCCCGACGCGGGTACACCTCCGCGGACGGGCGGCCTTTAACAGTTAAGCCCTTGCTGGAGAAGATCCTAGCAGCTGTGGGGGAGAAAGGAGAGGTGTTCATCCATAAGGTGAAGGCTCACTCCACTACAGAACCCCGCAGTCAGGGCAACCAGCAGGCGGATGCGCTAGCCAGGGAGGGTGCCCGCAACGGCATTCTCTGGGACCCATACGAACCCGGACCCGTGGCGGCGATCCAAGGCAGGGAGGGAATTCCCGGGAACACAGGGGTGACACCGCCCCCAGACCTAAAGACCGTCCAAACCCTGGATCCCGCCCTAAAAGCAGTCCTAAAAGCCAACACAGAGGGCAAACAGGTAGAAGGTCCGTACAGTACGGCAGCCCTCACAGTCAAAGAAGGTATGCTGTTCCGAGAGGAGCAGTGGGTTGTGCCACAGCAGCACCGAAGGGAATTCCTGCAATTGGCCCACGAGGGTCCAGGAGCGGGACACCCCGGACCTGAGGTCACCTGGCAACGGGTGGAGCAGGCGGGATGGTGGCCGGGACTTCGGGACGATGTCTGCGAGTTCTGCGCAAGCTGTCTTGTGTGTGCTGCTAACAACCCAGACCCCCACAAAAGGAAGGTGCCCATGGGGCACATCAGGAGGGTAGAGGGACCATGGCAGTCGATTCAGGTCGACTACATAGGGCCCCTGCCCGCCGCCCAGGGAGGCTATAAGTACTGCCTTGTCCTGGTAGATGTGTTCACCAAATGGGTAGAAGCCTTCCCGTGCAGAACAGCTACGGCACTGGGTACTGCTAAGATCTTGATTCGGGAAGTGTTCTCATGGTGGGGACTCCCCCGTTTTGTAGAGTCCGACCAAGGGAGTCAGTTCACCGG
Source organism: Somniosus microcephalus (assembly GCF_052327205.1). Classification (NCBI taxonomy): domain Eukaryota; kingdom Metazoa; phylum Chordata; class Chondrichthyes; order Squaliformes; family Somniosidae; genus Somniosus; species Somniosus microcephalus. Next base: position 52,687,639 of record NC_140996.1, on the reverse strand, counting down.
TCAAGTAATGCAGAACGCCCTCATGCTCTTGGGCATTGAGGGAAAGTGGCACGTAGCATACAATCCCCAGTCATCCGGGATTGTTGAGCGTATGAATCGGACCCTCAAGGAAAAGCTGAGGAAAGAGACAATGGGCTCGCCCCAGAAATGGGCGGAGGTCCTGCCTTTAGTCCTCATGGGGATCCGAGCCAGCCAGTCCAAAAGCACGGGGTATTCCCCGCACGAGTTAATGACTGGAAGGATCATGCGAACCCCCACCCATGTGCTAGCCCCGGTGCTCACTGAGGGCCAGCTCCGAGAGGTGAAACGGGACAAATTCGCCCAAACCCTCTTGGAGCGCCTGAGACAGATTTATGGACAGGCGGCTGGGAACATGTGAAGACAGCACCAGGGAAATAAACTGTTGTTGGAACCTCGGAAACAACAAGAGTGGGTAGTCGGAGACCAGGTCATGGTCCGAAACTACGCCAGGATAGGGAGTTTTGAACCACTGTACATGGGGCCATACAGCATTGTAGACAAGGCCAGCCCCATGGTTTATGCAGTGAAGACGCCCCGACATACCAAATGGTTTCACATCAACCAGTGTAAACTGTTTAAACCGGGTACACAAGGGCCACCAAAGGGGACCAGGTCTGAGAACAAAGATCCTCAGCCTGTAACAGAGTCACAGACCACACAGGCTGGAGCAGTAGCCTGCGTGAAGGGAGAGGCCATCCCATTGGAGTGGGAGGTCTCATCTTTTGAATGGGATTTAGGCAGGGGAGAGCCCGAACAGCTCAACCTCGCTTTAGACCCAATCACGGAGGAGGAAGAGTCAGAGGACGGCAGTCCCGCCCTCGACTCAAGCTTGGGGGAGGTAGGGAGTGGGGGTGGAGACTCGTTACCTGTAGGGACAGGTGAGGTGGAGTCAGAAGCCACAGATCCCGACCCCGGGGGGGCGGAGCCTGAGGGAGGGGAGCTGGAGCCGGCAGCTGTGGAGGAACCACAGGCTGTAACGGTAACAGTCACAACCCCCGGTCCATCGGCCCCGGGAGCCCAACCCAAAGCAGCCCCTCGTAGGTCGGCTCGAGCGCCCCAGCCCAGAAAATTTTGGCCAGATTCTCCCCATCCTTCCCAACCACGGTTTAAAGCAGCCCCAGGAAGACATGATCCCCGTTCAGCAGCGACAGTCTGCGGGGGATCAAAGCCAAAGATCAATGCAGCCCCACCGCAGGTTGTGGCACACGACAGACCTCACAGGGATTCGGAAAGCCGCCCCACGGAGGGCGGCGCTGTACATAAGTTAAGTTAGGTAATTATGGTCATAGTTTAAGGAATGTAAAGTATATGGTGTTAAGAGTACAATTTTGAGGTCTGCCCGGTATGTGTGTTTGTTAGGGAGCGGGGTCCAGGAACCCGCGCGTCCAATTAATTTAGGCCAGCACCTATCGGGAGCCCGGCTACATCATTTTGTTGGTTACAGAAACCTGGGATACGATGGAAAGGATTGTCGTCGCGTTCATGGCGATCGGGTGCGGGTGGGCCTACCGAGGCCGCACCAAGGACGTCATCATTTTCGGGTGCTCCGGGGACACGGCCCCCATCGCAACGGATGGGACGGGGGAGCGAGAGGTAGAGGAAACCGCCACCTACTTCCACCAAGGGAGATGGCCAGGTTGGCTGGGAACGAATTCTACGGAATATTCCAGCAATTTCGGTTTTGCCTACCAAGAGACTTCATTAACGTGCCCTCGAGTGAGGATCCTAGCGCCCAGAGTCAGCGTCACCGTGGGAAAGAGGATTTGTCTGGTGTGCAATGGGAACGTACCACCAAGGCGATGGTGGTGGCTACGAAAGCTGGGAAAGGACATGAGAAACTCTACGGTCGAGTGGGAGCGACTGGGTAATAATACCCATCGGACTATTACGGGAACTCACGGACAATTACGTGTGTGTTGGGACAAATGGTGGGAACCAGATGAGGGAATATATGTCTGTATGTGGGGTTCGAGACACGTCTGCCCCAAGGGCGTGTCCATCTTCTTCCAGAGGCAGTGGCAGGATGAAGGGAAGGGGATGAGATGGGATGATAGCACTCGAGCGTGCGGAGCCCCATACTCCCCTATTCCGGTGAACGCCACTGAACTCATCACCCGCCCACGCAAGCCCCTGCCCACGCTTCCGGTAGCACTAGCCCAGAAAGGAGGGTGCCCAACCACCACCAAGGGACCCGGGAACGGTTTAGTATTGGTACCCACCGGTCAGGTGCTGTACCAAGGGGTACACTACGCGGTGGCCTCAGTGATTTTAAATCTCACTGAGGTAAGATTGCCGGAGTGGTGTCCCAAAGAAACGGAACAATTATACCAGGTCCTGTTAACCCGTATGTTTAGACAATTTTACGAATTTGACTTTGCCGACATCGACAGAGACAAATTATACACCACACCGCCAGAAGTTTTGGATCGAGTCGGGAGGCAAAGAAGGGGTACTGTAAATGACATATTCACTGCTTTTAATACCGGGACATCTGTTGTCAACGCTCTAGATAACGTGAGCTGCAGACACAGATCAACGGTTTAAAAGCCCAGTTAAGGAACATATTGACAGACGAAAACAAGGTAGTGGGTTCTGAGTTGCATGAGGACCAGGCCATGACACTACACTTTAAGGACATAATTGCTGAGCTGGAGAAACACGCGAGAACGGTAAATGCACTCATTAAGGAGGATCGGAATGCGTCCGATCAAGCTGCGCAAAACGAGGCCTGTGTGCTGTACGGGGCGTGGTTACTGGGCGAGGGCCGCAGTAATCTTGAGGATTTAAAACAGGGTTTGGTCCCGTCCTGGATCAGCAACAAGCACTTGCAAGCGCTCCACCCTTTTGAGAATGCATTAAGCCCGTGCCAGCTCAGGCTAGCCGCAGAAGCATACCCAGTTCCAGTGGACTGCGGACATTCGAATCACACTATTATGGGAATAGTAGTAAGAATGCCGGTGTTGGGTCCCGCAGCAAAGCCCGCCCCGGTATACAGAGTAGAGAACATTGGAGTCATTCAGGGGGGCGCACACATTCGTTACGCAGTGGTCCCGCCTTACGTCATCAGATGGGAGCGTACGATGACAGGCACCGACCTCTCGGGATGTCGGAGCCGGGGAGCACACATCATCCTGTGTCCCCAGCACTTGAATGCCTTTTTGAAACCACAGTGCGGGTTCAGAACCGCTAGCGCGAAGCCGGTGAATTGCACCATGGAGGCAATGGCAGAGGACCATGTGCCCCCACAGGTAGCATATATCGGGGGTGGGACATACTGCGTCACCACTGCAGCGCCTCAGTACCGATATGGACAACACGAGTGGTGTTCGGTCGGTGATAGCAGTTTCTGTTTCAAACCCAGGGCCGAGGTTCAAGTGGCACAACAACGAATTGTTCCCATTCCTGCGCCCTCCACCGTACACATCACTATCAAAGAGAATTTCACAGACTTACAACGATTTGTCGCGCATTTTGGTTATGTCATTCCCCCTCTTCCCGAACACCTCACCAAGATTTTAAAAGCCGTTATAATTTCGCAGAAACATTTCTACACACTGGAGCAGAAGACTTTAGAGATAGGAAAAGACATATTGGACATAACCATCCCACCATGGTGGGACTTGTTCACCAACATAGAAAGCCCAGCCTGGATTAGAATAGCATCCCATATCCTAGTAGGATGTCAGGTTTTAATTGTGATATTTTTGCTCTTCGTGCATTGTAAGAGAGGCAAATGCCTTCAGAGGCACGAGAACGCGGGCGAATGGAAAGAACGCTATGTGCGAATGGGGGAAGAAGACACCCCACTTTAAGCTGCTAGTAGAAGATTAAGAGTCCATCCATTTTAAGATTTTTTTTTTTTGGTTTTTGTTTCTCTTTTGAACATCCGTGTTTTCTTTTGCGTTTGGTTTGGGTTATAAGGAATTAAGTATTGTTATGTTATTAGTCGTTATTAAGTTTTGATTAATAAAAGGTGTATGCAGATGGCGCAAAAGGGTATCAACCCCTGCCCATCTGACAGGTGAAGGTGTTATAGTTTAAGATTTGCTGTCTATGATTCCAAATGTGCATGAGGTAATTTTCATTTTCTCCGGAAATGGGAACTGCATGTGTCGTGAGGGGCATAGATAGTTAAGTGCCAGGAATGTTTGGATGTGGGGAATCAGGGAAAATTTGCTCATCAAGGATTATTGATACTTTAAGCAAGCTATCAGTATCACAGGGGGGCCTGTAAGATTCAAAAATTTTCAGCAAAAATCACGCAAGAAAACTGGATAAAAGAATAAGACTCTTTATTGACCAAAGTAAGCTTGCACAGAAAAACCTTTGATAAAAGGGCATACAAAATGGCCGCCAGGCCCCGTGATCAGTTTCTGAACCAGTTTATTTCTGTTACTGCAAGCTAGACAGGCTTGTGGATTGAAGACAGTAAACCCGCGAAAGCCAGTATCTGGGAACCGAAACTCAGAGCAACAGCATACATATTCAATGGATTATAAGTACAGGATGGGGCCCATCAAGATATGGGCGGACAATGTAAAAACACTTATACCCATTTATCGTACAAAGGAAAAACCGTTTAGCAGCCATCAAGGAAAATGTCCGGACCGATCAATATGCGAACCGAGCCGCGGTGACAATGCAAAGGACATTAACAGACATTATCGGCCAGGAAGGCCAGTTCAAGTTATCACCGGCTCCGTTACAAGACAAAGCGCCCCTGCAGAGATCTCTGCCCGCCAAAATTAATACAAAGACAGGACTATGATTTGGCGGGAGATAAGGCTGTCCCAAAAGAGTATAACTATGGATTGAAAGTCCATCTAAGTTACTTCTTCACTGCTACGGCTTCTTGTTGGGCGACTTCAGGCTTCCATTTCTTCAAGAACTTTCTTCTACGAGGAACGAACGAAGGGCGGACGGTGCCCGGATCGGCGCCTCTTCCACTTCGGCAGATCGATGAAAACGTTTTCGTCTTTTTAAAGACGGACGGTTTCGGAAAAGGGACAACGTGGCCGGTGTTCAGCCAAACAAGGCTCGACCACGACGAGAAGACGACAAGGGTGGCCCGGGTACTGGGGTCGGGAGATCATCGGCGACCCAGGCCGACGGAGAAGAAACCCTCTGGAGAACCGGCGATCGATGCCACAAGATTCTCCCATGTGCATAACCTGCATCTAGGTCTACTCCACGAACAAAAATCCACGACAGGCCTAGTGGATCTCAACCTTGACGAGCGCTCATCGAGGCTGGGTCTACCCCACCGCCTCGAGGGAGGAGAGAATATCGACTGCGCCAGAAGCTAATCCACGTGACGACGGGAAGCGGTGTCAAAAAGGCTGCGAACCCCTTTTCGCGATTTCGAGAGTGGTGAGCATGATCCCAAGTTCCCCAGGTCGAAACTTAGTTTAGGTATAGGGGAGGGAGTTAAGGGAAATCGTAATGTGTTTCCCCTTTTACGATGTGCCGTGTGTTCCCCATTTCCATAGAGTCAAGTTCATAAATTTGTGCATGATTGTAGTTACTTTAATCTGTGCCTATGACATGTATTTTGTAATGCTTCAAACTGTTCAAAAATAAAAGCAGCCATTTCGTGCTATTCAGCCTGGTCTATTGAGTCCTCTTCTCTGCACTACTGTTCTCTGCATCTAAGTCCAAGGTCTAGAACCGTAGGGGGGGGGTGGGTCGAACCACTCAAGGGTAATTCTTGCACGAAGCCTGGCAGGGGGCCAGAACGGGCAAGAGAGCAGGAAAAAAAACCCTACATGGGGGCAGGTATTCCCTCACCACCCACTGCTGGTGGCTGGAAATTTTTCTCCCCATGTCCAAAACCTGTTACCAGCTCCCCTGCAAGAGGAATTGCTATCCCTGCCTCCCCAGGGTCCCACATCATGGGGGGAACCACTCTAGAAGCGGGCTGGGAAGCTGGTCCCTTTAAACAGGCGACTGCGCCTGCGCGAATCTCCTCCCCTGAGTGCCTCGGCAGAGGCTGTGAAGCCTCTGTATTCAAGCAGGCGCCTGCGCCTGCGCAGGGAAACTGAGAAAGAGCCGCTGTGGTCCCGCAGGCAACTGAGCCTGCGCAAACCTCCTCCTCGGAGTCCTGCGGCAGAGGCTGTGAAGCCTCTGGCTTCAAACAGGCAATTGCGCCTGCGTGAGAAAACTGTTGAGGAGCCGCTGGCGTCCAGCAGGCAACTGCGCCTGCGTGAACAATCTTTTCAAAGGGCTGGGGAACTGCTACACTGTCACAGGCAACCACGCCTGCGCGTTCGATTTGTTTAAGAAGGATAGGAAGAACTGCTGGGTCTTCCAAGCAGGCTACTTCGCCTGCACGTATAGGATGGGAAGTGGGGATCCTTAAATGGCCGACTGCGCCTGTGCGCTCAGCCTCACAGTGAGCAAGAGCCGCTCGGGGTTCTGAGTCTGCGACTGCGCCTGCGTGAACCTGGTGTTGGCAAACCTCCCCCCTCAGGCGCGCAACCGCACCTGCGTGAGAAAACTGAAAAGGAGCCGCTGGTGGTACGGGCTGGGGAACCATGTCTGCGTGAACCTCTTGCTGGGAAACCTCTCCCCTTAGGCGCGCGACTGCGCTTGCGCAAACCTGCTGTTCAGAAGACTGGGTTATTCCTGTCTCCAGACCAGCGACTGCTCATGCGCGGGCAGTCTCCAAGCGATCTTTTGTGAATGGACATGCAGCTGCCGGCAGATTTCTAATCTCAGGTTGCTGTTTCTTTGTTTCTGAGCCACATAACTTGTTCAAAGTTAAACTTTGGCCAAAACCTAGTTTCCACTGGGGCAAGGAAGTGCCCCAATTTGTGGGCTGGACAACTTTTCACTGGAAACAAGCCACAATGCCTGTCTTTACTTGAACTTGTCTGGTCAGCAAACTCATGTTCTCTTACCCGGGTGGCTTTAAATGGGGAATTTTGGACGTGGACCTGCCTTTGGTCTGGGGCCAAAACTATCCCCTGTGTGCCTCCCCTGTCCCGGATTTCTGCTACCGGACCTGCTCTACAGGGGTCCCAGAACTCTCCTTCCCTATTCCCCTGCTGAAGCAGCGTAGACCTCCTTAACTCCAACCCCAAACTCTCTATCTTTCTGTTACATGGGGTATGATCTGCTCCACTAAACCTTTGGTCGCAGGCCAGCTTATAAGCTGCCTTTACCTCCCTAACCTTCTCCTCCTGCTCTGTTACTTCTGAGGTGTGGCAGGCATTCTCTTCCCGCAGTCTCATCTCATTCCTCTTTGAACTGTAAATTTGGCACTTTAGGAACTCTATCTTGTTCCTCGCGTGACTTTTGCCCTCGCTAGCTTCTCGGGTGAGGTGTGCATTTTCCTCCTGGAGCCTCATCTCACTGTCCCTCACCTCTGTGACTTCCTGCACAAGGCACTCCAAAAATGCCTGGCATTTTGTGACCTCTAGTGTGAGGCGTGCATTCACTTCCCGCACCCTCATCCCACTATCTCTGGCCTTGTTCACTCTCTTATGAGGGGTTCTACCTCTGCCTGGCATTTTTCAAGCTGGGAATCCCTAATCTTAGCCTCTTTAACCTCCTCCTGCACCCTCATCTCACCCTCCTTAACCCAGCCACCTATACCATGATAGGTCAGCCTACACGCTGCCGCTAACATCCGCAGGGCTACCCACATGCTGAAAGCAAGAAAAGCAATAGCTGATGATTTCTCCCGATCCAGACCACTCATCATATCAAGAACGGCCTCCAGTCCTGCCGTGGTCGCCAATTTGCAGGGGGCATCTTTTACCTGGTTTATGGTAATTCATCTTGTCAGCAGCCTTTGCCTGCACTCTGACCAATTCCAACCTTTTACCTGGTTTATGGTAATTCACCTGGTCAGGCAGCCTTTTGCTGCTACACTGTAAACCAATTTAAACAGCGGTTTTGAATCGCTACCCCACCTTCCAGTTCTGACTGAAGGACTTATAATTAATGATATATTAAAATGGACAACTGGCCTGGGTGTGAGAAAGTCAAACTTTACTAAACTAAAGAAAGTATAATCAAATTTAAACTATACCACACAAACAGAATAATTACAGTAAATTGCTTAACAGGGGAAGGCAGATGGCAAAAACGAGGGATAAATGTCTACAATGTTAATTAAACAATCTTAGCAATTTCTCCTAAATTACCATCCCCTAACTCCTTACTAGGTTGCCTTGCTGAGGAGTCAGAAAACCTGATCACCTGTGGTCCAGCAAAGTAAGAGAGAGAAATAGCTGCTCAGGAGCTACCTTTATATGCTGCCAACTCCTGCTGTTTGGCTGAAAGTGTCTGTGTGCAAAATTCGTGCCCAACAGTCCGAATACACAAGAGAAAGGCTGTGATTGGCTGGTTCAAAGTGGTTGGAGTGGTTTGGATGTGTCTACCTTCTGGGGCCGAAGTGTACCCACCCACATCCGGAGTTCACCTGGGCTAAAACAAAAGGGAATCCAACTGCCCTATTGTTCAATTAATGGGTGATTCAAAAACCTCATTCCTTCCTTAACTGTTCCATATCAAAAGTCCTTTCGATGGTTTCGGTGTATCCATTGTGTGTATAAGAGGTTTGAATGGGTCTGAATTTCTGTGCAAACAGAAGCCGATTGTTCTGCGGTTTCTGTTCAAGTGGGTTAATCCCTTAAGTCAATAAACAAACATCGATTGCTTCTGAGAAGGGAAACTCCCTTTGATTGGCAGGTCTGACAGCCACTGCTTGATCCTCCCACTTACACAGACATCCACGAGCTGCGAGCTGCTTTTGCCTTTTGGCCATGCTTTCTGATGGCCATTTTTTAAACCCCTTTTACAATTACCAAACTCCAGGGAACAATTTTATTAAAATGTACAAGCTTAAGATGTGCGAATTTTTCCACAGAGCTCCTCGATTCTGGTGTTGTCCACGTGCTGCAACGCAGCCTTTTGTGGTTCTGTGCACATTTTAAAAAACATTGTCCAACCCAGAGGCAATTCAAATCACATAATTCTTCGTCCACAATGTGGACCAATATTTTCCAATCGTCAGGGATTTAGGGGATTTTGCAAACCCCTACACACCACAGACACCGGCACCCACAATCAGCTCATAAAATCACTTTTCGCCTTATTTGTAGTTCGTATAGCACAATTTTGTACTCACTTACACCACTGCCACCATGTTGTGTCTCCTTGTGTTCTTATATTATATACTCGCAGGGGGGGCCCGGCATTGCCAGGGCAGTTTAGAGGGCCGCGCGGTTGACGGCCGGCTGCTGCCGCTCCCCCGCTTTGTGTGTCGGGCCGCGTGGTTGATGGCCGGCCACTGCTGGTCCCCCGCTGTGTGTCTCAGGCCGAGCGGTTGTGACCCCAACTCACCTCCTGCTCCGGCTGGCCGACCCAGTTGAGGTAAAGCAGGGGAAAAATGGCGGCGAAGTTTCGGGAGACTGCAGGATTAGGTCCCGCCAGTGATGCACTGATTGGTCAAACATCAGGTCACTGAACTGTAGGATTGGTCAACCATCACGTCACTCAACGCTAATGAGCGGTAGGATTGGTCAACCGCTAATGAGCGGAATTTTGAATGTTTTTTGTATACTGTCCGAACAATTTTTGTCTGACCAAAAAGTAAATATGCCTATGACACTCCCCTGATCATCAGCTTTGTTTTGATATAACATATGTGTAGGTACGCTCTATAACTTTTGAGTGTATAGTGGACAGACAGACATACAGACAGCAGACAGACAGACAGACGGACAGACATACTGCTTTATATATTTTTATTATATATAAGGTATAGATATTACAGACACTTTTAGTTCATTTTAGTTAGTGCTCTTACTTTGCTGTATCCTTGCTTTGTTACAGTGCTGCCGCATGGTGCGGATTGATACAAGATGTCCGATGCTGCACTGTGCACTGCCCGTGCACAGTGTGCCACATAGCAATATAACTACACCATAACAAAGTAGTTCCATACCAAAGTAGTTCCATTTAATGATGTGATACTATAAGAATGTAACAGGGCCCCAGGGAGGAGCCACGCTGTGAAGAGACTGCCCGTGCATGCGTAGTCACTGGTCTGCAGACAGGAATTCCCCAGTCTTTTGAACGGTCTGTTCACGCAGGCGAAGTTCCCCAGCCCGTGACCACAGCGGTTCCTCTTCAGTTTTCCCACGCAGGCACAGTCGCCTGTTTGAATACAGAGGTTTCACAGCCTCTGCCGTGGGACTCTGGGGAGGAGGTTCACACAGGCGCAGTCGCCTGTTTGAACACAGAGGTTTCACAGCCTCTGCGGTGGGACGCCGGGGCGGAGGTTCACACAGGCTCAGTCACCTGTTTAAAGGGACAAGCTTCCCAGCCCGCTTCTAGAGTGGTTCCCCCTATGGTGTGGGACTCTGGGGAGGAAGGGATGGCAATTCCCCTTGCAGGGGACATATGGAAGGAGCCAGTGCCAGGTTTTGGACCTGGAGAGGAAGATTTTCAGCCACCAGCAGCGGGTGGTGAGGGGATACCTGCCCCCAGTACAGGAGTGGGTAGGGAAAAGGAGACAAACCCGGATTACTGGCAGGCTGCCAGGTATATTAAACAGTGCGGGCTGTTTGCATCAGGAGGAGAAGGTTCCCAGCCAGCTAGGGCTGTGACCCAGGCTTATGGTCCGTCAGCCAAAGTTTCCCCCACAGAGATGCCCCTCAGAAGGTCTCAGCGGGTCCGCAAGCCCAAGATAAGATGGTCACCAGAGTACCCGCCACAAAGAGCAATCTCCCGAGCCCGGGAGGAAACAGATCACAGAGGTCCCCAACTATCAGCCATAATCTGCCAGGGATTAGAAGCAGGAGGCAGCCCAGCTTCGCTGCAGGCAGCAGTAATCTGCGACAGTGACACCAGAGATTAGCCTGGCCATCCGGAGACGGGCGGCATTTGTATTATAGCTTTGTGTTAAGTTACCAATGTTTATAGCTTGCTTTTAAGGTGTTTAAATTTTAAGTTTAGAATGTAACTAGTAGTTTTGAGTTTAAGTTTATAGTTTAAGTTTATAAGTGTGCCAAATGCTTGTATTTTGTTCCGAGGTCGAGGGACCCGACCATGTCTCCACCTAAGGCAGCAGGTCAGTGAGAGACCTGGCTGCATGTCCTTTTAAGTTCTTTTGCAGGAGAGTGGACAAAGGAGCAGCCCTGTTCACCCAGCCCGAGCTGGGCATCAAATGACGATATACAGAATGTTGGGGCTCACCTTGCCACTGGACAAATCCAGGAGGTGACCCTGCAGCGACCTTCGGGAGAAACCGGACAGGGACCAGTGGAACCTGCCTACACATCCTACACGGAAGAGATGGCCCCAGCTGGGTACCAGCATTATCCTGACCGAATTTCACTTGCGGGAGACCTCCCTATTGAAGAGTAATGGTGGGGAAGTGCGGGCGCCTTGTCAGATAGGGACGTGTTCCCCGGAGTGGGTGGTGATGGCCCGGGAAAGATTGTGAAGGGGAGGGGGAGACCCAAGAGTCACATGGGTGTGTTTGGGGAAGGGAGGAACTCACCCGGGGCCCATGGGCAAAGTTAGAGTGTAAGTGTGGCTGGGAAGGATGAGTGGTTGGCCGGATCTGAGATCCAAGTTTGAGTGTGGGGCCAGAGAGAGCTGCCACACAGTCACCCATCATTTTCTGCAGCCAGTCGACGGAAGACAGGAGGGGGAGGGACTGGGAGTCGCGATCCCATACTTCACAGTCTCGGTCTATGAAACATGAGGGGTAGCCCGCCTCCACAAAGGGACAAGGGAACGGCTCAGGGCAGGCAGATCAGACTGTTCTGTAAAATCCATTCTGTAAGTTTTAAAAGTTTAAGACCATTAAAGGGGGGTGGAAGGAACATTTACTGCATGGGTGAGGGGCAGCAATACCCACTCGAATTTCGCGACCCATCATTGGCACGTGATGGTCGGGGTTTATTTCCGCATTTTGTTTCAAATGTTTAAGGAAGATTTTGTATTTTGTTTTACAGTTCCAAGCGGTGCAGAGGCGTAGGACCCTCTCCGTGCTTGGGATCATTTTGATTACATTGTATAACCGAGATTGCAACATTTTGTAATATGTTATAATGTAACAAGTGGTGCAGGGGTATGAGACCCCTATTGTAACATTTTGTAATTGATGTATCTGTAGATGCCTGCCATACCACGGTTTTTCTCGGATTTGAGGGGAACAGACGGGTTGGGGGATCAGTGATAGGAAGCTATAGGAAAATACAGGGGATGATTGTTTGTCGGGGGTCAGAAAATTTTGCTCACTTTCTTCAAGACGATACTACAAGCAAGTTGGAAGTATCCAAGGGGGAATGTAGGGTTTTGCAAAATCCCCTCAGCCCCCGAAGATCGGGAAATATTAATCCACATCGTGGATGAAGACTTTGTGTGATTTTAAATTGTCTCTGGGATGGACAATGTTTTAAAACATACCCAGAACCGCAAAAGGGCTGCGTTAAAAAAGCTCGTAGGTAGGCAGCACTTGGACACTGGAATCAAAGAACTTTGTGAAAATCGCACACTTTAAGATTGTACATTTTATTAAAAGATGTACTCTTGAGTTTTGGACTGTTGAAAATGGCTGAACAGACCTCATGGAAACAGAATTTCAAAAGGGCAGACAGGCTGTTAGCATATGAATGGAGCCCAAGCTGTCAGTCACCCTGTGGCATTGGGTTGGTCCAGTAACCTACTAGCTGCTTGTTTACACTGGGGAGTAGCCCGTTTGAATCTGCCAATCAAAGGCAGTTCAGGAAGTTCCCTCCCTGCAGAGATAATCGATTTGTTTGCAGAAACTGCTACAAGGATGTTTGCACAAGGGATTAAACCACTTGACTGTGGTTTCGAGTGACCACAAAACAATGGGTTTCTGTTTACACTCCTCCCAAGCTGTTTACATAGTAATACAACTCCATTCAAAACCCATCAGAATGAATGAAAACACATTCAAACTACTGCAGCCTTATTCGAAAGCCATCACAGACAATGGACACATTTAAACTGCAACTTTATCCAAACCCATCCCAGACAAGTGGACAGTTTGGATCTCTTTTGTATTAGCCCAGAAACGTCAGATCTGGGCGGGCCCCAAGAAAGGGGTATAAAAGATAGCTTCCCAGAAGCATCTCTCTTTTCTCTTTTACTCTTTGGACTGCAGGTGAGCAAAGCTTCTGACCCACTAGCAAAACAATCTAGTGAGAAATAAAGGGATGGTAATTTAAGGGAAATGTTGCTAAGATTGTAAGATTAACATTGTAGCCATTTATCCCTCGTTTTTGCCGTCTGCCTTCCCCTGTTAAGTAATTTTACCGTGATTACATTGATTGTGTGGTGTAGTTTCTTTAGTTTTAATAAAATTTGACTTTCTTGCATCCAGACCATTTGTCTGTTTTTCATATATCATTAACTATAAGTTCCTCCAGTCAGAACTGGAAGGAGGGTTTAGTGATTCGAAAATGTTGATTGGAATTGGTCACAGTGCAGTGGCAAAAGGCTGCCTGACCAGGTAAATTACCGTAAACCAGGTAAAGGATGCCCCCCTACAAAAGGTTGACTGCCCACAATGTCAAATTGAAAAACAGGAAATGTACTTTTGTGCAGCCTGAATTTATGTACCTTGGTCTGAAAGTTGATGAAAATGATTTGCAACCAGTTAAGGAAAAGGTTGATGCTGTCATCATTGTTCCAAAGCCACAGAACGTGTCTGAGTTAAGGTCTTTCCTTGGAATGGTCCAGTACTACGCACATTTCTTACCTGAGTTAGTGACCATGTTAGCTCCATTGCACGAGCTTTTCAAGAAGGATGTCCAGTGGAAGTGGATGAAAGCACAACAGGAAGCTTACGATGCTTGTAAGAGAAATCTCTCTAGGGATGCTCTAACTGTGCACTATGAGACAGAGTGTAAGCTTAAGTTATCGTGTGATGCTTCCAATTATGGTGTGGGAGCTGTCATAAGCCACGTAATGGAATATGGCCCAGAGAACCACTTGCGTTAGCATCTTGAACCCTCACAAAGAGTGAAACAAACTACACGCAAATTGAAAAGGGAGCACTCGCCATAGTTTTTGGAATTAAGCAATTCCAAAAGTTGTTGATTGGCAGAAAGTTTACCTTGATAACCAATCACAAACCGCTCCGAGCAATATTGGGGCCCAAATCTGCCATTCCCGCAATGGCCACATCAAGAATGCATTTGGGCAGTGTAGTTGTCACAACATGACTACATGATTAAATATCGCACTTCAAAGCTAAACACAATCGCAGATGCCTTGTCCAGGTTGCCACATGAGACTCGTGTGTTGGGAGATAAGGTGTGATTTTCACGCTAGGTGCAGTTGACAAAGACTTTCCTGTGAATGCAACTGAGTTGCAGATCAGACTCAAAAGGGCTCAGTACTGAAAAGAGTGTATGAAAACACTGACTGGATGGACTGATCAGTGTATGGACACAGAATGAAAACCATTCCATAACCATTGTATTGAATTGTCTTGTGAGCAAGGTTGTATCAAGTGGGGAAACAGAGTGGTGGTACCTTCTTCTTTGAGAGATAGAATTCTAGTCGAACTTCATACTGAACATCCAGGGATCATTATTATGAAATCAATTGTAAGAAGTTTTGTTTAGTGGACTGGATTGGACAGTGATCTAGAACCACTTGTCAGCAAATGCAGCATTTGCCACAATTGCAGAAACAAGCCACCCAAAACTCTACTACAACCCTGGTCATGGCTAAGTAGACCTTTTCAGAGAGTACATGTAGACTTCTATGAGAAAGTAAATGATTATTTCCTGGTACTTGTAGATAGTCACTCAGAGTGAATTGAAGTTAAACACATGGGGGGAAAAATTTGGTTGCTTTGCGCCTCCCGTTAGCACCCTAAGAGGCGCTAATGGCACATAGAGCCGCAATATTCCTTCGCAGCGCCCCAAGAGGGAGGCGGGGTGCTTCCAATAGCGCTCCAGTGAAGTTAGTGCCCCAAAGGGGGCGTGATTCAATTTTTCCCCCATGGGTTCAAATACTACAACTGAACATACCATAGATGAGTTGAGGTCAATCTTTGCATGTCAAGGCTTAAGTGAAGAATTTGTTTCTGACAATGGCCCTCAGTTCCATTCTGCTCTAGTCCAAGAATTCATGAAACGGAATGGTATCAAACACACCCTTGTTCTGACATATCATCTGTTGAGTCTGTGTTTTCAAATGTAGTTATGCTGAATAACAGGACACAGACTACAGAAATAATTAAACAGGTCTTTAGTGATTGAGGGTCAGGGCTGAACTGGGATACACTTTGCTCCACAGGGTGTATATACCGGTGTGGTCACCACCGGTACTACAATGTACAGGAGCCATCAAAAAGTAGTCCATCACCTTAAGGTATCCTCTTAAGGTGGTACAGGTTACATACACTACAGTTCCTCCCCTTTTAGCTTAACAGTGTACACCCCAAATTAAACATTACATGGATAACATATATACAATTTTCACACAAACTGTTCAAAGATTCAGTCTCTGAGGAGGCCTCCTGATCCGGGCTGGATAATGCGTTTCAGGGGTCTCTGGTTCTCGTTGCTGGGATGACTCATCCATTTGATCTCCTATGGATTAAACATCATCATGTACGTTCGAGTCTGGGGTAGATGCTACAGGCTCAATAAATTCTTCAACTGGTGTCTCTGCCGTAGACATGGGGTCGACCCTTGTTCTCAATTCCACAAGTTGGTCAGCATGACGTCGTATTACGTTCTCTCCAATGTCTACTGTGCACATCAAGGGTCCTTGTCGGGCACGAATTGTTCCGGATTGCCATTTATCACCCCTATAGTCCCTGGCCAACACTGGTTGTCCTATTTCGAAACTACGAGTGGCCTTGTTATTTACATGCTGGAATTGCTTGTTTTCGACTTCCCTTCGCACATTGGGTTTTAACAAATCCAACCGGGACCGCAACCTCCTGTTATAGAACATTATGGCAGGACTTTGATTTGTCACTGCATGCGTGGCATTTCGATACGCCATCAGGAAATTGTCCACCTTGTGTTGTAGTGGAATATGGTCTTCGCTCATGGCCTTTATCGCCTTTTTGAACGTTTGTACAAATCTCTCGGCCAACCCATTTGTAGCCGGATGATATGGGGCAGATGTATAGTGTTTCACCCCATTCTTTTTCATGAATTTCTGGAATTCTTCTGACATGAACTGTGGTCCGCTGTCTGAACATATTTGTTCCGGCAACCCATTCCTTGCAAATATGGTTCTTAGAACTGCGATCGTCTTCTCAGAGGTAGTGGTCGACATCTTAATCACTTCTGGCCATTTAGAATGTGCGTCTACTGCTATCAAAAACATGGAATCCATGAATGGACCTGCAAAGTCGATATGCACACATTGCCATGGGGTTGAAGGCCATTCCCACGGATGCAGCGGTGCAATTGGAGGTGCATTTTGAACTTTCTGGCACCCTGAGCAGCTTTTAGTCAGATCCTCTATTTGTTTGTCGATACCTGGCCACCACACATAAGCCCTAGCAAGGCTTTTCATCTTGACTCCCCCCAGATGACCTTCATGCAATTCTTTCAGAACTCTCTCCCTTAATTTAGGAGGAATAACCACCCTTGGTCCAGACATCAATGTTCCTTGACATACGGACAGCTGTTCTCGTCTGGCTGAGAATGCTGGTAACAGTGGTTCGCCATGTGCTGGCCATCCCTTCACTGTCAAGTCGTAGACCCGAGACAGTGTCGGGTCGTTTCGGGTCTCTCTCTCAATACCCGCATTGGTGACTGGTAAGCATTCGATGATGGTCGAGTGAAATATCTCGACAGGGTCAACTGCCGGTGCCTCTTCCGCTGTAGGTAGTGGCAGGCGCGACAGCCCATCAGCATTACCATGTTGCTTTGTACCTTTGAATTCAATATCATATTGATGTGCCCCTAGGAAAAGGGACCATCTCTGAAGCCTCTGCGCCGTCATTACCGGAACACCCTTCTTAGGGTTGAAGATGGAAACCAACGGCTGGTGATCTGTCAGCAGCGTAAACTTTTGGCCTTGCAGGTAATGGTTAAATTTCTTAACTCCCCACACGAGGCTGAGAGCCTCCCTATCTATCTGAGCATAGTTGCGCTCAGCGGAGGTCAATGATCTGGATGCGAACGCGACTGGCCTTTCCGAGCCATTTGGAAACTTATGTGAGAGCACTGCCCCGATACCATATGGAGAAGCATCACAAGCTAAGTGAATAGGCAGCGTTGGGTTAAAGTGAGCCAACACTTCCTTAGAGGTGATCAGTGCCTTGCTCTTTTGAAAAGCCCACTTACAATCATCGCTCCACTTCCATGGTATTCACATTTGCAAAATAGTGTTTAGCGGGTGTGACACCGTGGATAAATTTGGAAGAAACTTGTGGTAATAGTTAACCAACCCCAGGAACGACCTCAACTGGGATACATTTTCCGGTGCAGGAGCTTTCACAACAGCTTCGATCTTGTCAGGTGACTTATGGAGCCCCTCCTGGTCAATGACGTGGCCGCAGTACGAGATTCGCTTTTGAAAGAACTCACATTTCTGGCGATTAACTCTGAGCCCATATTCTTTCAATCTGATGAGCACCTGCTCCAAATTCGCGAGGTGATCCTTATCGTCATCTCCTGTAATCAGGATGTCATCCAGGTAACATTGTGTGCCTGGGGTTCCCTGCAATACCTGCTCCATGGCCCTTTGCCAAATCGCTGGAGCCGATGCCACTCCAAAAACCAGTCTATTATACCGATATAAGCCCTTATGTGCGTTAATCGTGAGATACTGGCGTGACGCTTCGTCAACTTCCATCTGTAGGTACACCTGCGCCAGGTCTATCTTGGTGAAGTGTTTCCAGCTAGACAGCGAAGCGAAGATATCTTCAATCCGTGGAAGTGGATATTGCACCATGTGAAGAACCGGATTAACAGTGATCTTGAAATCGCCACAGATGCGAACCTTCCCAGGTTCCCCCAGCTTGTTGCTCAATGAACGCTTCATGACAGGAACAATGGGTGTGGCCCACTCGCTCCAGTCCACCTTGGACAGTACCCCTGAACGTTCTAGCCCTTCCAGCTCTGCTTCCACAGCAGGTCGTATCGCATAAGGTACCTGTCTGGCTTTGAAAAATTTTGGGTTTGCATGTTCTTCAACTTTGATGTTTGCCGTAATTCCTTTCAGTGTTCCCAGTCCCTGTTGGAACACCTCCTTAGCATCGTCTAATATTTTGAACAGTCCTTTAGGTTTGACGTCGTCCTCCTTACAGGCATCTACAGTCAGTGCTTGTATAGAATGCCAGTCCACATTTATTCTCCGGATCCATTCCCGTCCCAGTAGTGGTGGACCTCCATCAGGTAACACATACAAGTCCATTTTCTGACTTTCTTTACCATTGTAGACCACATTTACATTTATCTTTCCTTTGGGGTATACTATTTGCCCCGTGTATGTTTTCAATACAATCTCTGTATCCCTCAGGGGAATGTGCAAGAATAACCTTTTGTAATCTTGCTTATTCATGACTGTTAATGCCGATCCAGTGTCCAATTCCATCTTCACTTGGACTCCTGCTAGCCGAAGCATAACCCAGATAGTCTGGTGGTCTGCTGTGTTACCCACATAATGTATTTTTAGACAACCCAGTTCCTTACTGCTGGAGTCTGAATCCATCTTCTGTTCATCCGAACTGTTCTCTGTCATCTTGTGTACTTTTTTGTACTTCTCCTGCGGTGACCTTTTGCTGCTGGTCTTCTTTCCTGACCGGCATACTCTCGCTATGTGACCAAGTTTGCCACATTGCCTGCATTCTTTATCTTTGAACCAGCACTGGTTCTGGTCATGCGTTGTCCTTCCGCAACGATAGCACTTTACTGCGCCCAATACCATTTCATTGGTGCTGAATTCCAATGGCCTCTGCTGTATCTATGCAGCGCCTCGTGCTGCTGCCTCGTGCGATGCTGCAATGCTGAAAGCTTTGTCCAGCGTAAGGTCCTTTTCCTCTAGCTGTCGCTTCTGTGTTCCTTCCCTTAGGAGCCCACACACAAACTTATCTCTCAGTGCGTCTGCTAGTCCTGTACCGAACTGACAGTACTTTGATAACTTGCGCAGTTCGGCTAGGAATTCAGCGTTGCTTTCTTCTTTAAGTTGAATTATTTTGTAGAATTTAAAACCTTCCGCTATCAGCAGCAGCGTGGGGTTTAAATGCTCTTGCAGGATAGTAACAATATCTGTGAAACTCTTCCCTACCGGTTTATCTGGTGTTACAAGGTTCCTTAATAACCCGTACGTCTTCGCACCTATCGAGTTTAATATGGTTAGTGCTTTCTTATCCTCCGGTACCTCATTCGTTGTACAGTAAACTTCGATGCGTTCCACATAAGTGGCCCAATCTTCCAAATCGTTATCAAAAACAGTGATGTTACCTGTTTTTGGCATCCTTGTTGAGTTTCCTTCCCTTCGGATATGATTATTATTTTATTTTACTTTTTTTTCAAAATGGCGGCTTCCCGCGCGTGGCGGCTTTTCCCGCGCTTGTCTTCTTCCCCCGCCGACTCAAAATGGTGATTCTCGCGCTGTTGCCGTTCACGCCTCCCAGCGGTCCTTTATTTTCCCCTACACTGCTGCTCTTGTTCACCGCCGCTGTAAGATTCGAAATTTTCAGCAAAAATCACGCAAGAAAACTGGATAAAATAAGACTGTTTATTGGCCAAAGTAAGCTTGCACAGAAAAACCTTTGATAAAAGGGCATACAAAATGGCCGCCGGGCCCCGTGATCAGTTTCTGAACCATTTTATTTCTGTTACTGCAAGCCAGACAGGCTTGTGGATTGAAGACAGTAAGCCCACGAAAGCCAGTATCTGGGAACTGAAACTCAGAGAAACAGCATACATATTCAATGGATTCTAAGTACAGGATGGGGCCCATCAAGATATGGGCGGACAACGCAAAAACACTTATACCCATTTATTGTACAAAGGAGAAACCGTTTAGCAGCCATCAAGGAAAATCTCCGGACCGATCAATATGCGAACTGAGTCACGGTGACAATGCAAAAGACATTAAAAGACATTATCGGCCAGGAAGGCCAGTTTAAGTTATCACCGGCTCCGTTACAAGACAAAGCACCCCTGCAGAGATTTCTGCCCACCAAAATTAATACAAAGACAGGACTATGATTTGGCGGGAGATAAGACTGTCCCAAAAGAGTATAACTATGGATTGAAAGTCCATCAAAGAAAACGCGACTTGACTGGACGGCGGCTGCTTCTTCTTCTTGGACGACTTCAGACTTCCATTTTCTTCAAGAACTTCTTCTACAAGGAACGAACGAAGGGCGGACGGTGCCAGAATCAGCGCCTCTTCCAGTTCAGCAGATGCGGAATCGATGAAAACGTTTCGTCTTTTTAAAGACGGACGATTTCGGTGAAATGACAACGTGGTCGGTGTTCAGCCAAACAAGGCTCGGCCACGACGAGAAGACGACAAGGGTGGCCCAGGTACTGAGGTCGGGAGATCATCGACGACCCAGGCCGACGGAGAAGAAACCCTCTGGAGGACCGGCGATCCAGGCCGGAAAGACTCTTCCATGTGCATGCACTTCTTCAGCAGCCTGCATCTAAGTCTGCTCCATGAATCCAAATAGTGGATCTCAACCTTGACGAGCGCTCATCGAGGCTGTGTCTACCCCACCGCCTCGAGGGAGAGAGAATATCGACTGCGCCAGAAGCTTCCAAATCCACGTGATGACGGAAAGCGGTGCCAAAAGGCTGCGAACCCCCTTTTTCGCGATTTCGAGAGTGGTGAGCATGATCCCAAGTTCCCCAGGTCGAAACTTAGTTTAGGTATAGGGGAGGGAGTTAAGGGTAATCGTAATGTGTGTCCCCTTTTACGATGTGCCGTGTGTTCCCCATTTCCACAGAGTTAAGTTCATAAATTTGTGTATGATTGTAGTAACTTTAATCTGTGCCTATGACATGTATTTTGTAATGCTTCAAACTGTTTAAAAATAAAAGCATCCATTTTGTGCTATTCAACCTGGTCTATTGAGTTCTTTCTCTGCACTACTGTTCTCTGCATCTAAGTCCAAGGTCTAGAACCGTAGGGGGAGTGGGTCGAACCACTCAAGGGTAATTATTGCACGAAACCTGGCAGGAGACCAGAACGAGCAAGAGAAACCCCCAGACAGAAATGGCGACCGCGGCAGGACCTTGGCAGCAGGAAAGTAGTGTGTTAGATCAAGGTCTGAATAAACGAGGTGTGATGGACGAAAGAATAGCCGATTATGTTTTTGGAAAAGTTAACCTCACAAAGCAATGGATATCTGACCTGTTGAGAGATAGGCGCCCGCTAGAGGCAGCCATCAAGTGGACAGCGGGTAAAGAGCATAAGAAATCTGTAGAGAAGGCGGTCTGGCTGATGTGCTACAAGAAGCAAGTCCAGCTTTTGGACCAGGTCGTTGCAGCACAGACAGCCCAGATCAACGGTTTGCTTAAAGACGTAAAGGAGAAGGTTGCGGGAGGTCAGCAACTGATTGAAGCGCTTAACGCGCTGAATCAGGAACGCCACTCCATAATTCGCTGCCTCGAGACCCGGGTAGAATATATAAAATGTCAGGTCATTGAAGCCAAGGCCAGTGAAGGTAGAATGAGAGAGAGGTGTTTCCGTCTAGCTAAGCAAATAGAGGCCCAAGAGGAAAAACTTCTGGGAGCCAGGGCAGCATATAAGATGGCCATGGAGGATAGATCTGAGAGCACCAACCACAGCGCTTGCCGCCGGGAGCAAGAGGACCTGAGAACGGCCCTAGCCAAGGCAAACGGGTTGGTGTGTCTCATGAATCCACCAGCGAGTCAGCTATTGCTAGCCAAGGAATCCAAAAGACCGATCCCACAAGAGGCAGTTGGGGTACCAACTCCCAAACCCTCTGCGCCTCCTGCTTATGAGGAGTCTTGGACTCCGGAGATGGAGACGGTAGAGGAAGAGAGTCCTGAGGTAGGGCAACCCCAGATAGTAGAGTCAGGGCCGGCGCCGATGTGTCCAATGAGACACCGGAGGCTCGGTCCAAATGAAGCGAATGGCGATGATGGACCCCTTGAGAGTCAGATCGTAATGCCCCATAGCGCACGACAGCTAAGAGAAATGATAAGTCACATCCCAAAACTCTCCGAGTCAGGAGATCCCTCCGTGCATTTCAGGGACGTGGAGCAGACCGCAGCAGTCAATGACTGCGACGGGGTTGAACAGTCTAAAATGCTGCTGTTCTCCCTGGACAGTTCACTCCTCCAGTGTCTCCCTGACGAGAGCAAGAGAGGGCACAGGGACTATGAGTTGCTACGGGATGAGATTCTGGAGATTATGGGAGAGGGGGACGGAACTCCGTTCCTCCGTTTAGAAAAGACAGTGCAGCTAGAGGGAGAACCCCCACGGGTTTTTGCCGACAGGTTGTGGCCAGTGTATCGGCGCAGCTGCCCGGGCGGGCCGGCCCGGGCCGGGCTGGATGGTGAACAGAGAGCTCATTGGCTTCGATGCCTGGTAGCAGGTTGCTTGCCAGTAGTGAGGGAGCAGGCCAAAGCATGGTTTGACCCCACTAACGCCCGCTCCACGGAGGATCTAGTACTAGATCAGCTCACGATCAGTTATAGGAACAACAAAGGCAAGAAAACGCCTGTTGTAAAAGGAAAGGTGCATGAGGTGAGGCCCGCAGCCTCTGCTAAAAGGGAATGGCGTCAGGAGGGAAATCGCCCTCCCCAAGCCATCAGCAGTTGTTACGGGTGTGGGAAGGAGGGTCATTGGCGCAAGGACTGTAGGAATCCATGGAAGGATAAGAGAGAGAGGGCGTTCACCGCAGCCCAAGACCGAGCCCAAGCCCAAGTCGCCCACGGTCCGATCGTTTACCCAGCACCAGCACAAGCACAAGTGCAGACCGCTGCCCCAACACCAGTCCAGAACCCAACCGTAGCCCCCGCCCCAACCACAGGGGGTGGTGCGGTTGTGGATCCCGCTGCGATCGAGTCTGTCTTGGAGGCTATGCGGTCTCTAATGACCTGGCAGGGGAAGGTAGCGGTCGCCAACAGCCCTATTGCTCCCGAGACCCCAACCGAAGCACCTAAATGACTGACGCCCGCGCAGCCCCTCTACCTGTGTCCACTCCGCTATGACGCCTGGAGAAGACCTGTGGTGGAGATGGAGGTG